>NC_091225.1:7603878-7611378 GCF_040958095.1 Procambarus clarkii
AGAAAATGAGATCAACGATAGCAAAGCGCAACTACTTCATGCTACAGACCAATGGAGAAACACCAATATTCACGAAAACCTCCGTATTCGAATCGAGCAACACCTTGACATCCTTAGAGATCGACATCTCCACAGCACCGAAACCAGGATCATCACGAAACTTACAACATTATTTGGAGGACCTATGGCGATTCCACGGCCCAGAGATGACTTCTTAAACCTTGCTGGAATCAACCTCACTGAGGACATAATCACTCCCTTGAATCTAGGTATAAACTGTCACGTTATGTCTAGACCAAGGGAGATGGCCCGGAAAGTGGAGTTGGAGATCCTATTGGACGAGATATTCGACCTCGAGACGCAAAAGAATGTTACCACTAAAGACACCTTGCAAGCAGATATTATTGCAGAAGGAGGAAAGATTCCAGGTAACTACAGAAGCACCATACTGTGTCCCAAGCTCAAAGCGGCAGCTAAGAGCCTTCGTGAGAATAAGGAGACAGTCGTCAAGAGAGGTGACCAGTCACTAATATATGTTATTCTTAAATAAAACGAATATCTGGCAAAAACGAACCTCATACTTTCCGTGCAAACTAAATTCTAAAGGGTAACGAAGGACCCTACAGCCATATTGAAAACGAATTTAAACAGATTGATAGAAACTGTGAACGCCAAGAAATCTGGACTCCACCTGCTAAAGGTTATTGGGGAATACAAACCTAGTTATGCATAGGGAATATCAAGACCCACAAGCATGAAAACCCACTTCGGTCAATCATCAGCTAGATACCCTCACCCACGTACAGATTGGCTAAGCGAATCAACTGCTTGCTGACTCCTTATGTACCTTTTGCTTTCGGCCTGAAATCTCCAAAGGAATTCGTTGACTTGCTGTGGAGAGCACGGGCCACAGGGATAAGAACCTCTTTGGATGTAGAGTCGCTGTTTACCAACTTACCTGTGGATGAAACAATAGGGATGATAATAATGGTAGGGTAAATCGTGATCCGGCTTTTACTTCTCTTGACATACTACATAACATACTTAGAAAGCTACTCCAAGCTTGCAGTAAAGAGGCATCCTTCTTGAGTCCAGATTGGCACATGTATAAGCAAGTAGATGGGGTCTCCATGAGTTTTCCCCTAGCTGTCCTGTTTGCGAACTTCTACATGGGTACCATAGAGCAGAGGGTTTTAGTTGACATGTACTTGAAACCCGACATATACTGCAGGTATGTTGTCAACATTTTATGCAGGTAACTGATGTTAGATGTCTGCAGGAGCTGAAGGAGGCATTCGAACAGTTAAAACTGTGAAACAGTTAAAACTGTTAAAACAGTTGAAACTGTGTTAAGTTTCACTTACGAGATGGAGAATGATTGGAAGCTGCCCTTTCTAGATGTAACAGTCACGGAAAAGAACGGAGGCTTCTGCACTGCAGTCAACACTAAGGAAACAAACATAGGAATGTGCCTCAGTGCCAATAGTGACTGCCCAGACAGGTACAAGAGGAGTCTTGTCAATGCTTACGTCGACCGGGATCTCAGTCACAGCTCAGAATGGAAAAAAGTCGATGAAGAACTCTGTAGGGTAAGGCACGTCCCTGTCAACAATAGCTTCTCTAATGGTTATGTTGAAGACGTCATAAAAACAAAGATGAAATGCCATGCACCTCTGAAGAGTCAAAAAACACAACACTTGTACCCCGTATTAGACTGTTGTACAAGAATTTCTTTTCGACGGCTAATAAAACGGAGGAAAGTGTCCTGTAAGACATTATTTGTAGAAACGTTATCCCTACAGACATCAATCAGAAAATACAATTAACAGTTTACTACAAAACCTAAAAAACGGTCAACCTACTCATGAAAAACTCCCCAGACAACAAACAAAACGCCTTGAAGGACACCAACGTCGTCTATGCCTTCACATGCCCACTTGGGGAATGTCAGCCCCTAAGAACTCATTATATAGGCAAGACAAAAACGTCTCTTTCTAGGCGATTAACAATGCACACACACAACAGGGCTCCATCAAGGAACATTTAGTCTCTTGTCACAACCAGACCATCACCAGTGAAATCATAACAAGCAACACAGAAATCATCGATAGATACAGCGATAGTAGGAGACTCGACATCAGCAAGAGTCAACACCAGCAATCAACAGCCAATTAATGCATAACTATATTCTACCCACTTCAAGACCCCGAACCAACTTAGAAGCAGTAAGAGAAAATGTGTGCCAATTGGGATTCTGTAGTTACTTTCATTCTTATGTTTTCATACCCAATTTATACCCACCTCACCCAAAACATTTGTGTCATATCACATCACCCAAAACGTATATAAGCTTGATATTTGTTATGTATACACTAGTCTTTGAGATTGAAAGAATCCCTTACAAAACGCTTTTAGGTGTCAAACAAAAAATAAAAATGTAAAAAAATAATTTTGGAGAGTTAATTTTTCAGTTACACTCGACAGTGATGAAAAACGTAAGAAATATTGAGAAGATTCGAGTTAGAATTATTAATCTTACCAGTGGGGAAATCTGGCTCTAGTTTAATACTAATAAAATGTATAATTCTATAAAAGCAAATAATGATTAAATCTAAGATAGCTCGAAGGACCATAAAGTATGTTAAATGAGAGAACCAGTGGTTTATGGATCTCTATGATTATATGTAATTAAATTCTGTTATTCTATTAAGCAATGAACCGTTTATTCTATACCTTCCAGAATCAGTTTCCCAAGACACATTTTAAGGGGATATTTTATGAGATTAATCTATGTGCAACATATATTATGTAATAATAATAATGACAATATGTACACACACATAGATAATGATAAAAAAATATAATGCTTGAAATACTACTGCATGTAAAATTCAAATCATTTATCTGATTAATATGCAATAATTAGAAATGCTTGACTCTCAATAATTAAATCATACTATCTACAATGAAAACTGATTAAATCTCAGCTGTGACAGAGGGACGTAGGTGGAGTCCACTCTCTATAACAGTCAGGAAACACCTTGAGATATGATCCTTGGAACACATGAGTATCTGACAGTCATGCGCTTCCTCAGTGGTGTTGCACCATGCTGCAATAATTAAATTCCATAATTTCCACTCCAAACTAGTATTCGAACACATAAATGCAATATCTAAATAATTGGAGGGTAAGAAACAGCACTTACATGGGGTTTATTTTATCGCCTGCAGCGTCACGACATGGCACCTATATTAATTACTATTAGAGCTCAAAATAATAATACAAAAAGGTAAAAATGCCTGCCGAACTGGTGTCCATGATTCTGGTAAGCTGGGTCCTCAATCTGAAGCCCGATGATGTACGGATGCTTGCAGAATTGTCTGGTACAAAAAGACCGCTTCGGAACACCTTGCTGCCAGTGGATCTAATATGACAAGAGTCTCCGTCCTTCCTCGAAAGTCGCGCATGCGCATAGCTACCAGTGGGGGGGCCCGAACATAAGTTATATTTATTCATTAAAGCTAAATAGGGAAGGAAGTGTTTATGAAAACTATTTATATCTGAATCAAATACTTTATGTGTTAATGTTTGATTCTCACAGTGCAGGTCAATAAATGTAGACTGCACACATAAAACGATAATCCTTTGGAGGTTGAAATTATTTTAGATTATGTTATTATTTACTAGAGCAGCTATCAAGCTGGGTAAAGGATTTCCAGTAAACTTTTGTATTCTAAATAAAGTAAACCTATAACTAAATAATTATCTTTGATAAAGGAAAGTAAATGGTTGGACTTCAATTAGATCTACAGATATATGGAAATTTGTTCTTTGTAGGTGGCTGACGCAACACAGCACAATTTTAGGAGAAATTAAATGATGTTCTACATCCTAATGCAATGAATTCTGTGATTCTAAACTATGGATTAGTAGTGTTAGTTAATTATGACACTTAGTACAGGAAATACATCCCATTATACTATGGATTAGTAAATGAGTATTAAATGATTATGAAGCCTAATACAGGAAATACATCCTATTGTATTAGGGATGAGAATAACTTGGAAATTTCCAACATTACCTTTTCGGTCATATTCAACAACATATGTTTACAAGAAAGACTGCTACCAAAATACACTAATATATGTATGGTTGTATGTGTGTGTGTGTGTACTCACCTATTTTTGTCTGCAGGATCGAGCACTGATTCTTGGATCCCGCCTTTCAAGCATCTGTTGTTTACAGCAATGACTTCGGTCCTATTTCCCTATCATACCTAGTTTTAAAATTATGAATAGTATTCGCTTCCACAACCTGTTCCTTAAGTGCATTCCATTTTTCTACTATTCTCACGCTAAAAGAAAACTTCCTAACATCTCTGCGACTTATCTGAGTTTCCAGCTTCCACTGATGTCCCCTCGTTCTGATACTATTCCTTAAGAACATTTCGTCTATGTCCACTTTGTCAATCCCCTTGAGTATTTTATGCGTTACTATCATGTCATCCCCCCCCCCCCTTCCCTTCTTTTTTCCAGTGTCGTAAGGCACAGTTCCTTCAGGCGCTCCTCATACCCTATCCCTTGTAACTCTGGGATGAGTCTCGTTGCAAACCTCTGAACCTTTTCCAGTTTCCTTATATTCTTCTTCAGATGGGGAATCACTGATGAGGCGGCATACTCTAAGACTAGCCTCACGTAGGCAGTGTAAAGCGCCCTAAATGCCTCCTTACTTAGGTTTCAAAGTGATGTTCTAACGTTTGCCAGTGTAGAGTAAGCTGCTGTAGTTATCCTATTTATATGTGTGTGTATGTATGTGTGTGCAATGCTTGATAATTATTTGCGACGATCTATGAAGCTCCACTCAGAGAACAAAAATTCTTAAATTTGTAAGTTAAATAAAAAGTTATATACATATGCGAGCACTGAACGAAAAATTTAATAAAACTTTTACAGTTATTACAGATATCTGTAATTAGTTAATTAATTTTAATTCATGTGTAAGATTTAATGCTTAGCTGTTTTTGTTGCTCATTGAATAAAATTGTGCTAATGATCTGGTAAAAGTAAGCAACAGATAATTAGCTTTATATGTTCTTTTCTTTAAAAATTTATGTAAAATAAATTGAGCAAACAAGCTGCTAAACTTCTTGCACCTCGCCAGGTTTGTGAGGACCAGGGTAATTGTGGATGTAGATTCATTCTTCTATAGTCACCATCGACCATCATGGGATATCCTGTCCCTTGTGCCCAACGCAACGCTTCTCCCACCAACATCATGGCAGCAGGCATCATCACAAGAACAACTCACACGAGATAATCTCCTGCAGGAAGTGTGGGGAGACTCAAGAACCACCTGCCGGGGACTTATTCTCGACCTCACCTCCAGCAGCAGCATCACTCAACTTGCCCTCAGGTACTCTACTCTCTCTCACTCTGTCTCTCTTTCTGTATATATATATATATATATATATATATATATATATATATATATATATATATATATATATATATATATATATATATATATGTCGTACCTAGTAGCCAGAACGCACTTCTTGGCCTACTATGCAAGGCCCGATTTGCCTAATAAGCCAAGTTTTCCTGAAATAATATATTTTCTCTAATTTTTTTCTTATGAAATGATAAAGCTACCCATTTCCTTATGTTTGAGGTCAATTATATTTTATTGGAGTTAAAATTAACGTAGATATATGACCGAACCTAACCAACCCAACCTAACCTAACCTAACCTATCTCTATAGGTTAGGTTGGGTTAGGTAGCCGAAAAAGTTAGGTTAGGTTAGGTTAGGTAGGTTAGGTAGTCGAAAATTAATTAATTCATGAAAACTTGGCTTATTAGGCAAATCGGGCCTTGCATAGTAGGCAGAGAAGTGCGTTCTGGCTACTAGGTACGACATATATATATATATATATATATATATATATATATATATATATATATATATATATATATATATATATATATATATATATATATATAAATATATATATATATATATATACATATGACAATGTCAGACCACGGAGGAAAATGAAACAGGACTTTCCTTAAGTACTTTCGTATATTAAATACATCTTCAGAAGGAATGATTTTACAGATCGAGTGATGGGTATATTTATACCCATCACTCGATCTGTAAAATCATTCCTTCTGAAGATGTATTTAATATACGAAAGTACTTAAGGAAGTTCCTGTTTCATTTTCCTCCGTGGTCTGACATTGTCACATTCTTAATCACGTGTTTATTTTCGTGATATATATATATATATATATATATATATATATATATATATATATATATATATATATATATATATATATATATATGTATATATATATATATATATATATATATATATATATATAAATATATATATATATATATATATATATATATATATATATATATATATATATATATATATATATATATATATATATAAATATATATTATTAAATATGACCGAAAAAGTAAGATTAATAATTCTAACACGAATTTTCTCAATCTTTCGTACATTATGCTTCACTGTTGGAGGTAAATCAAAAATCACTTCTCCAAAATTCATTTTTATTTCTAGTCTGACGCGACACGGGCGCGTTTCGTAAAACTTATTACATTTTCAAAGACTTCACAAATACACAACTGATTAGAACTTGCGTTTCCCTGATTTTATATCTACATTTGAGTGAGGTGGGAAGGGTGATGTGGCATTACATTTGAGTGAGGTGGGAAGGATGATGTGGCATTAACACAAGACAGAACACTAGAGGATATTAATAGGGTATTAAAAGTATCAACACAAGACAGAACAGAAACAATGGGTATTGAATAGAAGTGTTTGTAGAAAGCCTATTGGTCCATATTTCTTGATGCTTCTATATTGGAGCGGAGTCTTGAGGTGGGTAGAATATAGTTGTGCAATAATTGGCTGTTGATTGCTGGTGTTGACTTCTTGATGTGTAGTGCCTCGCAAACGTCAAGCCGCCTGCTATCGCTGTATCTATCGATGATTTCTGTGTTGTTTACTAGGATTTCTCTGGCGATGGTTTGGTTATGGGAAGAGATTATATGTTCCTTAATGGAGCCCTGTTGTTTATGCATCGTTAAACGCCTAGAAAGAGATGTTGTTGTCTTGCCTATATACTGGGTTTTTTGGAGCTTACAGTCCCCAAGTGGGCATTTGAAGGCATAGACGACGTTAGTCTCTTTTAAAGCGTTCTGTTTCGTGTCTGGAGAGTTTCTCATGAGTAGGCTGGCCGTTTTTCTGGTTTTATAGTAAATCGTCAGTTGTATCCTCTGATTTTTGTTTGTAGGGATAACGTTTCTATTAACAATATCTTTCAGGACCCTTTCCTCTGTTTTATGAGCTGTGGAAAAGAAGTTCCTGTAAAATAGTCTAATAGGGGGTATAGGTGTTGTGTTAGTTGTCTCTTCGGAGGTTGCATGGCTTTTCACTTTCCTTCTTATGATGTCTTCG
>NC_091225.1:7616378-7636378 GCF_040958095.1 Procambarus clarkii
GCTTTGAAAGTTTATAATTATTTCACTGTCCTGACATTATTATTGTATGTACGTCATTCATTTTTGTGCCAATGTTTTTGCAATAGAATGTTCTATGAGCCCGTAGGTAAAAAAGAGCAACAAAGCGTAAGATAGAATAGCACCATATATAAAACAACACTGGTACATATCAGTGAGCGTCAAACACACACGAAATGTGTGTGTTTGATGGTGGTCAAACGATGTTTGATGTGTTTGATCAGCAGATGTCCTGATCCGCCTAATTAAAGTGTGAATTATGTTGAGAAAAAATAAGAAAAAAGGGAAAAAACAGGGGTGGGAGAAACATGACAGAAAAAGAGTAAAAATACAATTTGGTCAACAAAACAGCATTGTTTAAAATAAAAGATATGGATTGACATTTTGGTGGTTAGGTAGGTTACATTGAGTTAATTAGGTAGTACTTAGTGTTTATCTGTTATAGATAGGAGCTGCATGCCTGGTATGGGCCAATAGGCCTTCTGCAGTTACCTTTGTTTTTATGTTTTTGCCCTGTAACCTAAATGGTTAGAGAGGCACATATATGGGCTTAGAGACTGAACCCCACTCTACATTTAGCTAAGCTGGTTACAATCTTGATGATATAGTTACAAAATTCTGTATAAGTCGTCACATTATCAATGGGTTCGAGATCAACCACAATTTCCTGAATGTATATAACAAAGGGGATATTAATAGGGTATTAAAATTGTCAACACACGATAGAACACGAAACAATGGGTATAAATTGGATAAGTTTAGATTTAGGAAAGACTTGGGTAAATACTGGGTCAGTAACAGGGTTGTTGATTTGTGGAATTTTTCTTAACTTATAAATTTATCTTTATCTTAAACTGGTTGGGAGAGGTACAGTTTTTAACATAATTGGGAAGGTCATTCCACATTCGAGGTCCTTTGATTTGTAAAGCATTTCTAGTTTGACTAAGTCGTACTCTTGGAATATCAAATAGGTATTTGTTTCTGGTGTGGTGCTCATGGGATCTGTTACAACCTTCTAGGAAGCTTTTAAGGTCAGGATTGACATTACAGTGCAGCGTTTTATATATATAAAATACACATGAGAGTATGTGCAGGGACTTAATATCTAACATATTCAGAGATTTGAGTAAAGGGTCCATATATACTGCCCGGTTGCCTGAAATGCTATATGCCTACTATAGTGGCTTTAGGTATTGTATGCACTAGCTCTATCTATAAATCCAACATTATGTTTGTAAATCAACTATGTATGTACTTTCCTGAATAAAATTTACTTTACTGTACACTTATATTCTCTGTGGATTTGTTATCCCCTATCGTTTGGGAGAAAAAAAATGACTAATACGTTCGGCGAATGACTTTGACTTCAACTTCACTTTGACTTCGTTCATGTCATCGTATTTTCCGTAATATATAAAGGTTATGACAATGCAATTATATTATTGTGTGCAAATAAGTTGGAAATTTCATGTACCCTAAAAATAGTAAAATAAAGAATAAGAATAATTAAATAATTGTTGTAGTAAATTGTCACACGTTCATCATACGCAAACGAACACACAGTTTGGAGCATCAGTAGACCAAGGTCCGCGCCATTTTAAAACACGGCTTCGAATGTGAGTAATGTTTTTCTCGTACTAACACTGTGTTATGCAATAGATTAGGTCTTGAATTCACAAATTTAGTTGTTACATCTGACAGAGTATGTTAGACGGTGTAATGCTGGTCCATGTTGACGTATTTGTGGGCTTGGTTGGTTTACATGTGATGGCACACAATATGGGCACCCCACAACATGCTGTTGAAGTTGGAATGCATGGCATAGGCTCCTCACACAATGTTCTTTATGTGGTCCTCAGGTGATAGTTTTCTATTTAGAACCACCCCTAGATCTCTTTCTTTATCAGAATTCCTTAAAGATTTCTCACATGGATTTCCTAATGATAGATTGTGGGCTGTAAGGGACAGGTGTGATGTATGGATTAGTTGATAGAAGTTCCAGTCCACCTGTAGACAGGGATCTCACATCAGCTTGTATATTATACAAGGATAAGATTTGATAAATTCAGTTATTTGACTGAACACTGGCTCTGTTTAAATCAGAGATTTAAACATACATAGTCTAACCTAGCTCCATAACTAACTGCCATTAGCCGGCTCTGTTTAAATCAGAGATTTAAACATACATAATCTAACCTAGCTCCATAACTAACTGCCATTAGCCGGCTCTGTTTAAATCAGAGATTTAAACATACACATACATAGTCTAACCTAGCTCCATAACTAACAGCCATTAGCCATCCATGCACAGCCATCAGCCGGGCCATAGACCGGCTATTTTGCTTTTTTCCCAAGCCGGCCTATGGCCCGTGTTTTTTTTCGATGCCTCAGTGGCCCATGCACAGGTCCGTTCAAGGGAATTAAATAGCCGGTCTATGGCCCCTGGGTTTTACAAATTTTTTTTTCCCAAGCCGGTCTATGGCCCGTGTTTTTTTTCGATGCCTCAGTGGTCCATGCACATGTCCGTTCAAGGGGATTAAATAGCCGGTCTATGGCCCCTGGGTTTTACGAACTTTTTTTTCCCAAGCCGGTCTATGGCCCATGTTTTTTTTCGATGCCTCAGTGGTCCATGCACAGGTCCGTTCAAGGGGATTAAATAGCCGTTCTATGGCCCCAGGGTTTTCTCAAATTTTCTTTCATAGCTGGTCTATGGCCTCTGGGTTTTACAAACTTTTTTTTCCCAAGCCGGTCTATGGCGTGTATGTTAAATAAACCAAATTTTTCACTTTTGACAATTGAGCACCTGCTACATCCAGATTCTAGGGAGGAAAGGAATATAATATAATATCTAATATATCTATCTGTGTGAAATAGATTAAATCCATTTATTTGATATTCAGCTAATAGTTCTGTATTTTCTACATTCATCCATGTTTTGGTAAGTGCAATAATATGTATTGTTTCATTGCAGATTCTAGATTCTAGATAGCTCTAGATTTCCGAAGTACTGAAACGTGCGCCATACAGGCTTGGTGGATCTAGGTGCAAGGTAAAATTATTTACATTTACTTTTTTTTATTTATATGCATTATTCTATAGAATAATAGATCTCGTAATAATTTTGCAAAAATAGTGGCATTTACTATTTTTAAAAGATTATTAAAAAATTTACCGATATGGTGCATTCGGAAGACAAACCCAATTTTTCACTTTTGACAATTGAGCTCAGGTGCAGGGGGGGGGGTTGTGTAAAAGCCTGGTTTGTGCCTCGGAGAGGCTATGGGATCCAGTAAGATCGTCCTTCCTTTCCTCCCTAGAATCTGGATGTAGCAGGTGCTCAATTGTCAAAAGTGAAAAATTGGGTTTGTCTTCTGAATGCACCATATCGGTAAATTTTTTAATAATCTTTTAAAAATAGTAAATGCCACTATATTTGCAAAATTATTACGAGATCTATTATTCTAATAAGGGTTTGATAAAATACAGTAGACTGCCTACTGGTTTTACCTGTAATAAGGTTTGATACAGATGATTATGATTATGGTATTGGCCTCCACCACCCTCTCACCTAACTTGTTCCAACCATGTCTACCACGCTGCATGCGAAAGTTAATTTTCTAATATTTCTGTGGCATCTTTGTTTGGTTACCTTTTACAATATCTTCTTTTTATTCTACCATCTAGTTTTGGCATTTTATGCCTCTAACCTGGGAGCCACTTATTATCATGTCTATACCTTTTCCAGTTGATGTGATTCTTTAGATATGGGCACCATATCTCCAGGTGTTCTTCACATTTAGCTTTAATTATTTTTTCCAATATTTTCACTTACTCCTGTAATACAGGGTTCGAGGTTCCCTATAGTGTCCTTTATTGAAATAGAGTTTAACAACAATTTCAATGTCCCTATTTTCTTTTAGATCATATCTCAACATATAATTAATGTCCAACAGGACATGATTACTCTTTCCAAAGGGAGGATGGTATTGAATATTTGATCTAGTACTGATGGAATAATTTATATAATAATCACTAGAAATTATTTAGATAAGAATTTGAATTATGCATGACTTTGTTTTGGCATGCCGCTATTTCCACATGTTACATTTCTGCATGTCTCCAATTCTGGAAGTGTTCACTTTTGCATGTGCCTGACAAGGATGTTATATGCACCAGCTTTAATTATCACACATTGTATATAATGAATGACTTATTTTTAGAATTTTAATACATATTGCATCTGTCAATACATTATTAACTGATGCCTCAGTGGTCCATGCACAGGTCCGTTCAAGGGGATTCAATAGCCGTTCTATGGCCCCAGGGTTTTCTCAAATTTTCTTTCATAGCCGGTCTATGGCCCCTGGGTTTTACGAACTTTTTTTTCCCAAGCCGGTCTATGGCCCCTGGGTTTTACGAACTTTTTTTTCCCAAGCCGGTCTATGGCCCGTGTTTTTTTTCGATGCCTCAGTGGTCCATGCACATGTCTGTTCAAGGGGATTAAATAGCCGGTCTATGGCCCCTGGGTTTTACGAACTTTTTTTTCCCAAGCCGGTCTATGGCCCGTGTTTTTTTTCGATGCCTCAGTGGTCCATGCACATGTCCGTTCAAGGGGATTAAAAAGCCGGTCTATGGCCCCTGGGTTTTACGAACTTTTTTTTCCCAAGCCGGTCTATGGCCCGTGTTTTTTTTCGATGCCTCAGTGGTCCATGCACAGGTCCGTCCAAGGGGATTAAATAGCCGTTCTATGGCCCCAGGGTTTTCTCAAATTTTCTTTCATAGCCGGTCTATGGCCCCTGGGTTTTACGAACTTTTTTTTCCCAAGCCGGTCTATGGCGTGTATGTTAAATAAACCAAATTTTTCACTTTTGACAATTGAGCACCTGCTACATCCAGATTCTAGGGAGGAAAGGAATGTAATATAATATCTAATATATCTATCTGTGTGAAATAGATTAAATCCATTTATTTGATATTCAGCTAATAGTTCTGTATTTTCTACATTCATCCATGTTTTGGTAAGTGCAATAATATGTATTGTTTCATTGCAGATTAGAGATTCTAGATAGTTCTAGATTTCCGAAGTACTGAAACGCGCGCCATACAGGCTTGGTGGATCTAGGTGCAAGGTAAAATTATTTACATTTACTTGTTTTGTATTTATATGCATATATGCATTTATATGCATTATTCTATAGAATAATAGATCTCATAATAATTTTCAAAAATAGTGGCATTTACTATTTTTAAAAGATTATTAAAAATTTTACCGATATGGTGCATTCGGAAGACAAACCCAATTTTTCACTTTTGACAATTGAGCTCAGGTGCAGGGGGGGGGGCGGTTGTGTAAAAGCCTGGTTTGTGCCTCGGAGAGGCTATGGGATCCAGTAAGATTGTCCTTCCTTTCCTCCATAGAATTTGGATATAGCAGGTGCTCAATTGTCAAAAGTGAAAAATTGGGTTTGTCTTCCGAATGCACCATATCGGTAAATTTTTTAATAATCTTTTAAAAATAGTAAATGCCACTATTTTTGCAAAATTATTACGAGATCTATTATTCTAATAAGGGTTTGATAAAATACAGTAGACTGCCTACTGGTTTTACCTGTAATAAGGTTTGATACAGATGATTATCCGTTCAAGGGGATTAAATAGCCGTTCTATGGCCCCAGGGTTTTCTCAAATTTTCTTTCATAGCCGGTCTATGGCCCCTGGGTTTTACGAACTTTTTTTTCCCAAGCCGGTCTATGGCCCCTGGGTTTTACGAACTTTTTTTTCCCAAGCCGGTCTATGGCGTGTATGTTAAATAAACCAAATTTTTCACTTTTGACAATTGAGCACCTGCTACATCCAGATTCTAGGGAGGAAAGGAATATAATATAATATCTAATATATCTATCTGTGTGAAATAGATTAAATCCATTTATTTGATATTCAGCTAATAGTTCTGTATTTTCTACATTCATCCATGTTTTGGTAAGTGCAATAATATGTATTGTTTCATTGCAGATTAGAGATTCTAGATAGTTCTAGATTTCCGAAGTACTGAAACGCGCTCCGTACAGGCTTGGTGGATCTAGGTGCAAGGTAAAATTATTTACATTTACTTGTTGTTTTATATATATATATATATATATATATATATATATATATATATATATATATATATATATATATATATATATAAAAGTTTGTGAGGGTACCACCTCTGGTGCCAATGTGGGGACCCATAGCCTCGGATAAGAAAATAAAAAGTATTCAGAGGAGACCTTGTGGTTTCTCACTGAACACTAATATTATCTTCTCCTACCACCCCCATTCTTTTGTTTGTACACATATATATTTACTTTATTTGAACTTTGTTACAAAAAAGGAGTTACATATGGGTTACAAAGATGGTTGTCATAGGTTGTCGAGTTCCTCCAGCTCCTCAGATGGCGGGCAGGAACCCTGGATGCAGTGCGCATTTCCCCTCTGTATCGCCACACTGAGGCGCTGGAAAAGAAAGCTTGCAGCTCTCGGGTCCCTTGTTGTGTCAATGAGCCTAGAACCCAGTTCCTTCAAAAAACTGGTAGCACTTTTACCCCAGGCGCCGAGCGTCTCAGAAGCAATGGGGACAAAATTGTAGTGGTGATCCAGTTCTCTATACTTACGGGATTTGGCTGCTTCCCTGTGGGTGGCAGCGCCACCTGGTTGTGCAACACTGAGGTTAATGTAGGTGTTAGCCAGGGTTGATACGCACGTGTAGTCCCATACCAACTGCTTGCCATTCTTCCAGGGGTTCACTGTGATACCATCCGGGCGACCAATAAGAGCATCAGAGTTACGGGGCGTTAGGTAACGGGGCTCTCTTTCAGCTGGGCATCCAGCTGTGGTGAGGCTCCTCTTGATGATGTCGTTAACTTCACTGTGCCTCGAGTGCCATCCCCCTGTGCTTTGGCAGAGTAGGCCATGGTGACCGTACCTGTCAGCCACCACCTCGCCGCAAATACACCTATATCTGGTGTGGATTGGGGCAGCAAGGCGGAGGGCCACAGCAATTCGGAGGGCGTGTGGTGTGAGACGCGTGACAGTATATATATATGCCAGTATATATATATATATATATATATATATATATATATATATATATATATATATATATATATATATATATATATATATATATATATATATATATATATATATATATATTATATATGTGTGTATATGTATTTGTATGTATATAAATTTGTGTGTAAATCACGGAAATTAACTTGAGGAAACTGGCAACCAAAAACCAGTAGGCAGTCTACTGTATTTTATCAAACCCTTATTAGAATAATAGATCTTGTAAAAATTTACCGATATGGTGCATTCGGAAGACAAACCAAATTTTTTCACTTATGACAATTGAGCACCTGCTACATCCAGATTCTAGGGAGGAAAGGAAGGACGATCTTACTGGATCCCATAGCCTCTCCGAGGCACAAACCAGGCTTTTACACAACCCCCCCCCCCCTGCACCCGAGCTATGTCAACAGGTCGTTCTCCCTCTTCGCCCTTACATCATCACACACAGATCACAATAACGTGATGCATCAAATGAACAAATCCACAAGGGCCGTGACGAGGATTTGAACCTGCG
Source organism: Procambarus clarkii (assembly GCF_040958095.1). NCBI lineage: Eukaryota > Metazoa > Arthropoda > Malacostraca > Decapoda > Cambaridae > Procambarus > Procambarus clarkii. Next base: position 7,624,027 of record NC_091225.1, read on the forward strand.
TCCGGGAGCATCCCAGACACTGCCTAAATTGACTGAGCTACAACAGGGTAAAAGGATCCAGGAAGTTCAGTAGAAGTTTGGTTTCAACCCTTTTACCCTGTCGTAGCTCAGTCGATTAAGGCAGTGTCTGGGATGCTCCCGGACACAGGTTTGAATCCTCATCACGGCCCTTGTGGATTTGTTCATATGATGCATCACGTTATTGTGATCTGTGTGTGATGATGTAAGGGCGAAGAGGGAGAACGACCTGTTGACATAGCTCGGGTGCAGGGGAAGGGGGTTGTGTAAAAGCCTGGTTTGTGCCTCGGAGAGGCTATGGGATCCAGTAAGTTCAGTAGAACTTCAGTTTCAACCCTTTTACCCTGTTGTAGCTCAGTCGATTAAGGCAGTGTCTGGGATGCTCCCGGACGCAGGTTCGAATCCTCGTCACGGCCCTTGTGGATTTGTTCATTTGATGCATCACGTTATTGTGATCTGTGTGTGTAATTCTTCACCTGCTACAGCAACAGGAATGTGTGTGTATGTATTTGTGTTGTTGAATATGACCGAAAGTGTAAGATTAATGATTCTAACACAAATCGTCTGAATATTTGTTTTTCTTCACTGTCGAGAGTAGTTAAAAAAATTTACTCGAGTTTATTTTCACACTTTATTTATGGTCCTTAAGTCCCTCTCCTTACTGCTGCTGCTGTTTCTCGCATCTTTGCATCGCTTGTATGTTTGGGGGTTTGGCCTCTTGCTATATATTGATTCCATTTGTGTGTGTTTGGGTCTCAGGCCCTCTCGCAATTTCTGTTGAACAAATCCCTTTTCCTAGTTCTGCATCTCTCCTTTGGTACAAATTTTGTTGTGCTTTTATCATATATTTCACAAAACTTGACATACATTTCATTTACTTCATGTCCTATCAGCAAGTGTTTGTCAAATTCTTTAAGGAAAGTTTATCATCCTGATTGCAGATCTCTAGCGCTATTATGTCAACTTCTTGTGGATTCGCAATCATTATTTAATTTACCTTTAGGTGTTCTTTCACCAGCACAGCAACACTCTACCTCTCCCAACCAGTTTAAGATAAAAACTAAGTACTAACTAATTAACTCAATGTAACCTACCTTACCCCCAAAATGTCAACCCATGTCTTCTATTTTAAACATTGCTGTTTTGTTGACCAAATTGTATTTTTGTTTTTTTCTGCAATGTTTCCCCACCCCACCACTCTACCACCACATTGAGTTTAGTAGCTCTGTGCACGTCAGGTGCTGTTTAATATACAGACCTACTCCTCCATTTGACCTAGTTTCTCTATCACATCTATATCACTTTGTGCTTTAGGCCTGGTGGAGCTTGGTCCACCAGGCTGTTGTTTGGAGTGGCCCGCAGATCCATATACAATCTGCATATGATATACAGTCTGTTGATCAATTGAACTACAGTAGTTAGTTTTTATCATCCGAATGCACCAATATGTGTTCATTCTTCCCAGATGAAGGAACTAGGTAATATTCATCATCTGAATGCACCATCTGAAGCTTTTCCACACTCATGATACACGAGAGGTTTAAAAAACTTTTAAAACTTTTTGACCTATGTATTTAAAAGCAATTCTAAAGTTAAAATGTGTAGCATAGGCCCCTCGCAGAATGTTCTTAATATGATCCTCAGGTTATAGTTTTCTATCTAAAACCACCCCTAGATCTCTTTCTTGATCAGAATTCTTTATAGATCTCTGTGGCTCGATCATAGAAACTGAGTAAATTCGTTACACTGGACCTTCCAGATCGAATACCATGCTGACAGTCTGATATATCATTCAGTACGTCTGCATCTGAAATTGAGCAATACCGGATTTATTATTTGGTTTTATAAATTTTATACTTATAATCTTAACTTATTTCAGAGACCACGAGTAATCTGGGCTTCGAACTCAACAGAAAAGCCTTCCGTAGACCTGCTTCTTTGCTACATAATAGACAAAATTTAGTAAGTATTGATTTATTATGTGTTTGTTTATTTATTTATTTTTTCTTTATATACAAGAAGGTACATTGGGGGAGAGTACAATGACTTGAAGTTATACATTCTTGTAAAGCAACTAGCACTCATAGCGTTTCGGGCAGATCTAAGTATAGACCAAGGAACTTACCATCTTTTTTATTTCTGATGTTAACATTGTGTAACTGTAGATGAATTGCATTTGTTGATTTTCTCCCAAGTAAGATGTTGTAGGTCCTTTCTATGTTTAGTGTGAGTTTGTTGGTTGACATTAATAAGTGGATTTTTTTTTAATTTATTGTTTACATCATTATTTAATATGAGTGGGTTGGAGTCTGAGTAGATGAGGTTAGTGTCATCATTATCTCATATCTCAGTGATTTTGTCGTAATGGTCAAGTAGCTGTACTGTACAAGTAGAGGACATGAGAGATAGCTGTAAGAGTTACGATTCTTCGCGGCAGGGGATCGTATTCCAGGGACCTGCCCGAAACGCTACGCGTACTAGTGGCTGTACATGAATGTAACAACTCTTGTATATATCTCAAAAAAAAAAAAAAAAAAAAAAAAAAAAAGAGGTATTTCAATATCTTCCTGCTCTAAATCCATGTTGGCCTGGATTGTGGAGGTCATTGGTCTCTATAAAACTAGTAACCTGACTCCTGATCACTCTCAAATAATTTTATTATGTGGGATGTTAGTGCAACTGGTCTATAATTCTTTGCCAATGCTTGTGTTGTGTTGTGTTGTTTTGGTAGTGATGTGCAATGTGTTGTTTTGGTAGTGATTCGTCCAGTTCTGGTAGTAGTGCGGTTGTTGTGTGGTGTAGTACTTGTGTGCTTGTTAATGACTTGTATTCCAGTCTTGTGGGTATCTCCTTTGCCCTACGGACCAACTGCTTTGTTCTTACCTAGCATTTTGCTTTGTTTGGGTATGAATGTTTGTGTGCCGTATAATTTGCAAAATTTGCCATATATCTCATTATTTACTCCTCTGCCTAGCAGCAAGTCTGTCTAATTATACTCATTAACTGTTTTTCAAAGTTCCCCATAGTGTCCTTTATTGAAATCGAGTTCATGAACCGTTTCAATGTTCTTATTTTCTTCTAGATTATATCTTAAAGTATATTTAAATGTTATTGTTATTAAATGTTATTGTGACATTGCATTGCAATTGAGCTATGTTGTTTACCATACCATTCATTTCGTGAGTATAAGTATAGATGCCACACTTGTGACAGGTAAAACCATGCCTTTTTTGAAAAACAGCACCGTCTGTTGCACGTAAGAGCAACCCACACTATATTATGTTGCGATATTATTTCAATATTTCCGATTGCATTGATAATTTGAATTTTCATAGATTTCAATTTATTTTCATTTCGATTTAATAATTTTGTGTGACATTGCATTGAAATTGAGCTGTGTTGTTTACCATACTGTTCATTTCATGAGTATAGTTTATTTTTTTATTTTTTTCATTTCATTTTTTTAGCTGTTCTTATTTTTCAGTGATGGGAATATCAGATCATTTGATGTTCCCAATTTTCTGATGGAAGCATCAGACCATTATAGAATGCATCGGATGAGGTAGTTTGGAATGGTGGGGAGGACGAGAGGGGGGGATGGTGGGGAAGACGAGGGGACAGAGGAGAGGGTAATGGTGGGGAGGACGAGGGGACTGGGGAGTTGGGGATGGTGGGGACAGGGGAATGCTGGGGAGGACAAAGGGACAGGTGAATGGGAGATGGTGGGGGAGGAAGAAGGGACAGGGGAGGGGAAAATGGTAAGGAGGACGATGGGACAGGGAAGTGGGAATAGTGGGGATGATGTGGGGACGGGGAAGTGGGAAGGACGAGAGGACTGTGGAATGGGGAATGGCAAAGTGAATTATAATTATATATATTAATTAATTCTTATAAATTTCCAGAAGCCTGTATCAACACCCACACTAATGCAACTGAAAGAGATGTTGAGACAAGTATTGCTGATATGTTGAAGACAAACAACAATTTCAAACAAACTCGGTGGAAACAGATACAAGGTAAAGTTTGCCAATTTGCTGTAATCTAATTCAATTTCTTTTTAGTAATCTTTGAGAACATTTATGCTATGAATAAGATAAAATAATGTAACTGATTTTGACTAAATATGTAGATATATTTAATTTTCTGAGCACTAATAATGAAAGAAAACCAAAATAAGAGGAGGCTACTATCTCTAATAATGGGCTGGAATAATGCAGGATATAATAATATATATATATAAATATATTTATATATATAAATTTATTTATATAAATATATATATATGATATATAGATTCTATTCTATTATTCTATTCTATTCTATTCTATAGTTTTAAATAGATTCTTGTTTTAGTTTTTTTTCTATAATATGGAAACGGTTTTTAATTAATAAATTAAATATTATAAAATAAAATAATGTATTATTGAAAACAATTAGTAACAAACAATATTTCATTACAGGGTGGTGAAGCAAGAAGACATGTGCATCACACAGCAGACTTGGATATGACGAATACTGAAAATGGTGGCGAGCCTGGTGCATGGTGTACCGCTGAATCTTCTCTAATGTCTATATAGAAGAATCTATATGTGTCTATATATAGACACATATAGATTCCTATATATAACCTATGTATATATATGTGTGTATATATATTATAATATATATATATATATATATATATATATATATATATAGGTTAGATAGGTTAGGTTTGGTAGGGTTGGTTAGTTATCATATATCTACGTAAAACTAGCTAGTTTTACCTTTATATATATATTATTTATATATATATATATTATATAAAAAGTTTGTGAGGAAGACCTCTGGTGCCAATGTGGGGACCCATAGCCTCTGAGAAGAAAATAAAAAGTATTCAGAGGAGACCTTGTGGTCACTCACTAAACACTAATATTATCTTCTACCACCCCCATTCTTTTGTATGTACACATATATATTTGCTTTATTTGAACTTTGTTACAAAGAGGGAGTTACATATAGGTTACAAAGATGGTTATCATATATATATTATTTATATATATATATTATTTATATATATATATTATTTATATATATATTATTCATATATATATATTATTTATATATATATATTATTTATATATAAATATATTATTTATATATAAATATATTACTTATATATAAATATATTACTTATATATAAATATATTATTTATATATAAATATATTATTTATATATAAATATATTATTTATATATAAATATATTATTTATATATAAATATATTATTTATATATAAATATATTATTTATATATAATATATACTAGATTTATTCCTCCAAGGAGTGCCGGACCAACCGGGCTGTGGTGGGTATGTGGGCCTGCGGGCCGCTCTAAGCAACAGCCTGGTGGACCAAACTCTCACAAGTCGAGCCTGGCCTCGGGCCGGGCTTGGGGAGTAGAAGAACTCCCAGAACCCCATCAACCAGGTATCAACCAGGTATCATATATAAATATATTATTTATATATAAATATATTATTTATATATAAATATATTATTTATATATAAATATATTATTTATATATAAATATATTATTTATATATAAATATATTAATTATATATAAATATATTATTTATATATAAATATATTATTTATATGTAAATATATTATTTATATGTAAATATATTATTTATATGTAAATATATTATTTATATGTAAATATATTATTTATATATAAATATATTATTTATATATAAATATATTATTTATATATAAATATATTATTTATATATAAATATATTATTTATATATAAATATATTACTTATGTATAAATATATTATTTATATATAAATATATATATATATATATATATATATATATATATATATATATATATATATATATATATATATAATATATATACTATTACACTACATTCTTATATATTACACTAATATATATATATATATATGTATATTTATATATATATATATATATATATATATATATATATATATATATATATATATATATATATATATATATATATATATATATATTAGTATATTTTGGTAGCAGTCTTTCCTGTAGACATATATTATTAAATATGACCGAAAAAGTAAGATTAATAATTCTAACACAAATTTTCTCAATCTTTCGTACATTACGCTTCACTGTTGGAGGTAAATCAAAAATCAATTCTCCAAAATTCATTTTTATTTCTAGTCTGACACGACACGGGCGCGTTTCGTAAAACTTATTACATTTTCAAAGACTTTAGTTCACAAATACACAACTGAATAGAACTTACGTATCTCCGATTTTATATCTGCATTTGAATGAGGTGGAAGGGGTGATGTGGCATTAACACAAGACAGAACAAAGTGTGGTATTAATAGGGTATTAATTTCATCAACACAAGACAGAACAAGAGTATTAATAGGGTATTAATTTCATCAACACAAGACAGAACACGAAACAATGGATATTGAATAGAAGTGTTTGTAGAAAGCCTATTGGTCCATATTTCTTGATGCTTCTATATTGGAGCGGAGTCTTGAGGTGGGTAGAATATAGTTGTGCAATAATTGGCTGTTGATTGCTGGTGTTGACTTCTTGATGTGTAGTGCCTCGCAAACGTCAAGCCGCCTGCTATCGCTGTATCTATCGATGATTTCTGTGTTGTTTACTAGGATTTCTCTGGCGATGGTTTGGTTGTGGGAAGAGATTATATGTTCCTTAATGGAGCCCTGTTGCTTATGCATCATTAAACGCCTAGAAAGAGATGTTGTTGTCTTGCCTATATACTGGGTTTTTTGGAGCTTACAGTCCCCAAGTGGGCATTTGAAGGCATAGACGACGTTAGTCTCTTTTAAAGCGTTCTGTTTTGTGTCTGGAGACACAAAACCCAACTATAATAGTTACCCATTGTTAGCATGCTATTCTCTTTTTTTACGAAATTACTTACTCACTCTCCCTTGTGAGTGAGGGTGGAGTGGTGTGTATATCACTCGGAATTCCTTAGTCGGCTTTGACGGCGAAATTATATTCACACACACATCAAGATTAGACGTTTATCTATTTAATTTACCATTGCTGCAATGTACCAATGCGTAATAAAGACGAAATTCGAGTTGAGATGGAGGGAGGTGTTGCTTTAGTGTGCTCTTACACGGCAACTCAACGATCGTTTGCCACTTCCACGCTTGCCAGTCGGCCACTAGCCTCAAAGTGAATTCTAGTGTCTTGATTAGCTTTACAATCCATCATTTACCTCAATACACGCTAACAATGTGTATTTATATACTTCAATCGAGCATTCGATGCACGCATTCACCTATAATATATACGTCAAAGAAACCCAGAACCCACCCAAGTTCAAGCGCACCTGCACTCTCGCCCCTCTCCATTTGAATGCTTGTTTCCTTATTAGATTACAAATGATTCATTCACCTCTCTAGACACCACCACCGTCCGTATATTTACATACTTTATTTAGGCAATGTATGCAGGCACACATTCATTCATTCATTCATTCATTCATTCATTCATTCATTCATTCATTCATTCATTCACGTAAAATAACGAATAAAATTGATATAGAATCTACTATAATTTGCAAAGCGACCAACCACCAAATGTCATTGTGAAAGCTAGTTTCGTAATTAGCTTTGCAATACTTCATTTCCCTCCCTAAACACCAACAATGAGTGAGTATTTGTATACTCGGTAAAAGCGATGGATGGATGGATTCCGTACACATTCACATATATTAAGCAATGAATTTGCTATAGTACCTACAGTACTCAGACTTCTCGAATTACTTACATCTTGTTATATCTTAACTTTGTTGTTCATTCAACAACAGAGTCGTTTTCCAGGGAATCACGTTATGTTAGATGATGCATCACCTCGCCTCGCCTCGCCTCGCATGGCATCGAATCGCATGTCATTGCATCGCATCGCATTGAACTGCATGGTATTGAATCGCAAGGCATTGAATGGCATGGCATGGCATGGCGTCACGTCACGTCTCTCGTCTCTCGTCTCTCGTCTCTCGTCTCTCGCCTCTCGCCTCTCGCCTCTCGCCTCTAGCCTCTAGCCTCTAGCCTCTCGCCACCCAGCCCTGCCTCGCTTCGTCTCCGGTTTGTGAAAACGATGTATCAAGCAAAGTGTTAGATGTGAAAAAGTCGTGATATATATACAAAAATGTAATTGTTGGCGCGTAATAGTGCTGTTCGTTTTCTGTTATGGTATCAGAGAGAGAACGTCTCCTATTTATATTTTTTGACGAGCGTTGGCGATAACAGGCCCCTTGCACTTTTAATTCGTTATTGTACTTTTCAAAAGCTGTAGCTACCTTAAGACACATGACAAATGAAGGTTTATATATTAGAGTTAAGCGCTATACTCCCTGGCCAGGAGCGAATTTGTGAAACGCCACGCGAGTCTGTTTACCACTTTGCCGCCAGTTACATATTAACTACTCATGAACGAAACCATGTAATATCATGAATTTGCTTATATATATAAATTCATTGATCAGGTAAGAAATAGTTAAAGCCTTTACTGCATGGCGTTTATATGTATGCTTGAATTCGAATATTACCCAACGATAATCACATGCCCTTTTGCAATTGAAACTCGCTACGTGGTTTCTAGCCGCAATTGTTGCCTGGTGTTGCAGAGCAACCATGCCTCCTATCGCTTCTCGGCCTTTTGGCTAAGATCAAAGTGTAGTACGCTTCTCGGCCTTTTGGCTAAGATCAAAGTGTAGTAATCAAGCCTCAAGAGGTTCAAAGGTACCCTGCTACGTCGTTATTAGTGCGCTGAGTCCACTGAAAGCGATAGTCATGTAGCTACAGGAGCTTGCTTTGCCGTTGATTGGCTTGCTACACCCCTTGCGGGTTGGCACCCCAGGTCTGTTGAGCACAAGAGTAGCTGGCTGAACTCTTGTCTAGTGATGCACACTTAGTGTGCATTACTCACTTGCTTTTGCAGTGCTCACAGACCACCACCAGCCGATCCGCACCCCCCTCTCATCAGGCCATGTTCTCCTGTTGAGGGGCTCGGCGAGGCCGGCCCTGATACGTGGGACTTCCATGCTTTTTCCGAGTAAGATTGACCCCTACTGCGAGGATCCCGTTGCCACTCCTATATGCTGCCACTCCTATATCCAGCAACGGCCCTAACACACTGGACTTTATTGCTCGCTGAAATGAGCTGCCGCCCAATATAAGCAGCAAGCAGATGTCTTAGAAGAAAGAAGGAGATGCAAGCAGATGTCTTAGAAGAAAGAAGAAGATGTCTTGGAAGAAAGAAAAAGATGTTGGAAGAAGAAGACTTCAGCAGCGATGACGACTTCAAGATGGACAACTTCAGGAGAATTACAGACGAAGCTGACGCTTTCTTTGAGGGAACACAGCGCTCCACCATCGACCTGCCTGAACCTACACCTCGAGTTCGAGACCGTGGACTCCAGCTCCAGCTCCAGGACCCGCCTTCAGCCCCATTCCGCTTCAGGAGCTTCCCAGACGATGATGATGGCTTCTTCAATGGAACACAGCGCTCCCTCATCGACCTGCCTGAGCCTACACCTCCAGTACGAGACCCCAGACTCCAGCCCCAGCTCCAGGACCCGCCTCTTGCCCCATTCCGCTTCAGGAGCCTCCCAGACGATGCTGATGACTTTTACAATGGAACACAGCGCTCCCTCATCGAACCACCAGAGCCTACACCCCGGGACCAAGTTCCTGGGCTCCAGCTCCAGGACCCGCCTCCAGTCAATGGAGAGTTCCAGCCACCGACACTGCCTGCAGATGAAGAAGAAGAGTCCCAGCCACCGACACTGCCTGCAGATGGAGATGGAGAAGAAGAAGAGTTCCAGCCGCCGCCCCGAGTTGAGGAAGAGCTTCAGTCACTCAGGCTGTCTCCAGTTGGTGAAGAAACTGATGTAGAGATACAGTCATCGTTTCTACCTGACGAAGAGAACCAGCCGCCGACGCCACCCAGGGCAGAAGATGAAAGTGGAGAAGAGCTTCAGCCCTTGGACCCGCCTCCTCCTCAGCAAGACCCCCAACCAGCTACCCTCAGCCAGCAAATTGGAGAACTTATCAACCAGGGAAGGAACGACCAACTCGCCCCTGTAGCAGATGAAGAAGATGCAGATGGACAGACCCTTGTGCGACAACCCCAACGAGATGGAGAGGTGCTCATCACTTGGTTCCCCTTGCCCCCTTACTTCAGCTGCCCTGAGACGTTCTGCCACAAGAAGTATACAGGATGTGTATGGACAAGCAAGCAGCAGTCACTCACCCGCCACCTTCGAGAAATCCATACCCTACCAATAACCTCGACTATTCAGAAGTGTGCAGGCTGCTCTGAAACCCTAGGACTCCGCCCAACCAGGCACAAATGCCAAGCATTACGACGATTCATTGAAGGCAGACCCCAAGTAGAGGAAGAAGTTAGACACCATTTCCAGTGTCCCACATGTACTTCAAGCTTCACCACCAAAACAGGGCTCAACAACCATCGCAGAACCCACCGACAACAAGATGCAGTGGCCCGCCGACGACCCAGACCTAACTCCCCACCCAACCCACAGTCTGCCCAGTCCTCACCTTCCTCCTCCTCCTCTCCTCGATCCTCACTCAACCCCCAGTCTGCCCAGTCCTCACCTGCCCCCTCTCCTCATTCACCGCCCAGCCCACAGTCTGCCTACTCCACACCTGTCTCCTCTCCAGCCCATCCTGCACCTGACAGCCCTCTGACCCAACACCACCTGCCTCAACAACAAATCCTCCCCCACCCCTCCCCCCTACTCCCTCTCCCCCCTCTTAGCCCTATTCCAGAGCCTGATGATGATGCCCCACTGTCTCCAGCCTCCAACACAGACAACCAAGACCAGTCACAACCCCAAGAAGAAGATGATGATGGTGGAGACGACGCTGGCGATGAAGAACAGGACCAACCCCAACAACAAGAGGAGAATGTTCCCGATGAAGCAGAGGAACATTGGTTATTAGAAGAATTCTCTGCGCCCCTGCACAATCTCCTCCACCACCCAGACTGGGACGCCTTCACCGAGCTTCTGCAGCAGATAACAACAACAATGCAGGAGCACTTCAAGATCCAAACTGATGGTAGTTCGACGACTTCAACTCCAATCGACGTCAACGACTGTGCTGCCATACAACGACTCTACAGAAGAAATCGGAGGAGGGCAATCAGATTGATCACGACAGGTGAAAGTGCCCGCTGCGCCATTCCCAAGGAACGAGTCGAGGAGCACTTTACCCGCACACTTAGTGCACAAGACCCCCTCCAAAACTTGGACATCATCACTGCCATCCCTGAACCACCTGAAAACCGCACAGAAATGGACACAGGAGAGTTTCGAGAACGTGAAGTAGCAACAAGACTCTCCAGAACAGAAAACACCGCTCCAGGAGACGACAGACTTACATACAACCACTGGAAGCGAGCAGACCCAGAATGCCGTGTCATCACAGCAATCTTCAACATCTGCCTGAGTCAACAGAGGATCCCAGAGGCCTGGAAGTCTTCCCGGACAGTGCTCATCCCCAAGCCAGGCGACCCAGATGACATTACGAACTGGAAACCCATCGCACTCTGCCGCACCATATACAAGTTGTATACTGGCTGCCTCTCATCAAGACTTCGAAACTGGATCGTGGAGAACAAAGTGCTGTGCCCTGCCCAGAAAGGATTCATGCCGACTGACGGAGTTTTTGAACATAACTTCGTCCTACAACACTACCTAGATGCAGCAAGAACAGGGCATGGCCATAAGGACATATACATCGCTTCCCTCGACATCACCAACGCCTTCGGCTCAGTCCCAACTGAGCTCATCTCTGCAGCACTCCGGAGGATGGGAGCTGGAGATGACTTCTTAGCAGTCGTCAACAGCATCACCAATGGAAACACCACAAGGATTATGACAACTGGCGGCGAAACAGCAGAGATCCCAGCCAACTGTGGAGTCAGACAAGGATGCCCAATTAGTGGACTCCTCTTCAACATCGCCATAGAAGCTATCCTGAGGACTACAATCAACACAGGACTCGAAGCTGACCCTGACCTGAAACACCCCTGCCTAGCATATGCTGACGACATCACTTTGCTGGCCGGGACAGAAGAGAGGTTGCAAGCTCTACTGAACACAGTTGGAAGAGCCTGCCAAGCTGCAAACCTCACACTCAACCCGAACAAGTGCTACTCCATGCACTTGTCAGGACAAACACCAGTGGGTTTGAGAGAAACCCAGTTCCAGATCGCCGGAAGAAACATCCAGTATCGACTTGGGGGAGAACACTCCAAGTTCTT
>NC_091225.1:7641378-7643519 GCF_040958095.1 Procambarus clarkii
CAACTGGTATGTACAAGACGCCTTAATCCACTTGACCATCACGACCGGACATAATGAGGTGATAGCCGAGGCTATTTGAACCACCCCACCGCCGGCACTCGGATAGTAATCTTGGGCATAGCATTTTACCAAATCACCTCATTCTTTGGGGCACACGTGAGGAACACAAATGCGAACAAGCCTGAATGGTCCCCAGGACAATATGCAACTGAAAACTCACTCCCCAGAAGTGACTCGAACCCATACTCCCAGAAGCAACGCAACTGGTATGTACAAGACGCCTTAATCCACTTGACCATCACGACCGGACATAATGAGGTGATAGCCGAGGCTATTTGAACCACCCCACCGCCGGCACTCGGATAGTAATCTTGGGCATAGCATTTTACCAAATCACCTCATTCTTTGGGGCACACGTGAGGAACACAAATGCGAACAAGCCTGAATGGTCCCCAGGACAATATGCAACTGAAAACTCACACCCCAGAAGTGACTCGAACCCATACTCCCAGAAGCAACGCAACTGGTATGTACAAGACGCCTTAATCCACTTGACCATCACGACCGGACATAATGAGGTGATAGCCGAGGCTATTTGAACCACCCCACCGCCGGCACTCGGATAGTAATCTTGGGCATAGCATTTTACCAAATCACCTCATTCTTTGGGGCACACGTGAGGAACACAAATGCGAACAAGCCTGAATGGTCCCCAGGACAATATGCAACTGAAAACTCACACCCCAGAAGTGACTCGAACCCATACTCCCAGAAGCAACGCAACTGGTATGTACAAGACGCCTTAATCCACTTGACCATCACGACCGGACATAATGAGGTGATAGCCGAGGCTATTTGAACCACCCCACCGCCGGCACTCGGATAGTAATCTTGGGCATAGCATTTTACCAAATCACCTCATTCTTTGGGGCACACGTGAGGAACACAAATGCGAACAAGCCTGAATGGTCCCCAGGACAATATGCAACTGAAAACTCACACCCCAGAAGTGACTCGAACCCATACTCCCAGAAGCAACGCAACTGGTATGTACAAGACGCCTTAATCCACTTGACCATCACGACCGGACATAGTGAGGTGATAGCCGAGGCTATTTGAACCACCCCACCGCCGGCACTCGGATAGTAATCTTGGGCATAGCATTTTACCAAATCACCTCATTCTTTGGGGCACACGTGAGGAACACAAATGCGAACAAGCCTGAATGGTCCCCAGGACAATATGCAACTGAAAACTCACACCCCAGAAGTGACTCGAACCCATACTCCCAGAAGCAACGCAACTGGTATGTACAAGACGCCTTAATCCACTTGACCATCACGACCGGACATAATGAGGTGATAGCCGAGGCTATTTGAACCACCCCACCGCCGGCACTCGGATAGTAATCTTGGGCATAGCATTGGGGTGTGAGTTTTCAGTTGCATATTGTTTGGGTTAGGTTAGGTTAGGTTAGGTTAGGTTAGGTTAGGTTAGGTTAGGTTAGGTTAGGTTAGGTTAGGTTAGTTAGGTTAGGTTAGGTTAGGTTAGGTTAGGTTAGGTTAGGTTAGGTTAGGTTAGGTTAGGTTAGGTTAGTTAGGTTAGGTTAGGTTAGGTTAGGTTAGGTTAGGTTAGGTTAGGTTAGGTTAGGTTAGGTTAGGTTAGGGTAGGTTAGGTTAGGTTAGGTTAGGTTAGGTTAGGTTAGGTTAGGTTAGGTTAGGTTAGGTTAGGTTAGGTAGGTTAGGTTAGGTTAGGTTAGGTTAGGTTAGGTTAGGTTAGGTTAGGTTAGGTTAGGTTAGGTTAGGTTAGGTTAGGTTAGGTTAGGTTGGTTAGGTTAGGTTAGGTTAGGTTAGGTTAGGTTAGGTTAGGTTAGGTTAGGTTAGGTTAGGTTAGGTTAGGTTAGGTTAGGTTAGGTTAGGTTAGGTTAGGTTAGGTTAGGTTAGGTTAGGTTAGGTTAGGTTAGGTTAGGTTAGGTTAGGTAGGTTAGGTTAGGTTAGGTTAGGTTAGGTTAGGTTAGGTTAGGTTAGGTTAGGTTAGGTTAGGTTAGGTTAGGTTAGGTTAGGTTAGGTTAGGTTAGTTTAGGTTAGGTTAGGTTAGGTTAGGTTAGGTTAGGTTAGGTTAGGTTAGGTTAGGTTAGGTTA
>NC_091225.1:7644019-7754019 GCF_040958095.1 Procambarus clarkii
CAACAGAGCAGAGGAAGTTGTTAAACCCATATGGCAAAATCTTACTGAAGCGACCATACGAGTCATGAATACTCATCCTCCGCCCAAGTAAAACAGAAACAAGCATCACTTAGTGGGCCAGCCAGAGGCTTAGGGCCCGCGCAGGATTATCCCTGCTAAAAAACAAAACAAAAAAAAACAGGTGTGGCAGCTATACTTATATATACGAAATGAACGGTATGGTAAACAACACAGCTCATTCCAACACGATGTCACACAAAATAATTCAATACAAATAAAATAAATTGAAATCTATAAAAATAAAAATTATCAATTCAATCGGAAACATTGAAATGAAATTCGTGACATATTTAGTATAGCATGCATGATGCTATTATGTGCAACAGATGGCGCTGTTTTTTAAAAAGTCATGTTTTTGTCTGTTGCTGGGGGTGGCATCTATATAGTAGTGATATAAAAAGACGCACCTATTCGAATGCTACATTGTGTCAAAATTCCAAAGCATCTGTGAAGATTTTTCAGAGATTACAGTGTGTGTTGCTCTTACGTCCAACAGATGGCGCTGTTTTTCCAAAAAAGCATGTTTTTTCCTGTCACAGGTGAGGCATGCATATAGTAGATATTTAAAATGTCGCGCTTATTCGAATGCAACGTTGTGTCAAAATTTCAAAGCAATCGGTAAAAAGGTTTTGAAAATTTCCCTCACATGAAAAACACATGAAATCACGATTTTCCAGAACCTTCCAGAAGATTTTGACCGTCACATTCGTGACATCTTTATAGTATGTGTATAAAAACCTGGTCGGATGGGAATGGAACATTATGTGAAAATTTCAAAGTAATCGGTGAAGAACTTTCGGAGATTAGCGATTTTGAACAATCGAACATATCCATTTTTATTTATATAGATGAACGTATGGTACACAACACAGCTCAGTTCCAACACAATTTCACTCAAAAAATCAATAAAAAATAAAATAAATCGAAATCCATGAAAATAAAATTTATCAATGCAATCTGAAACACTGAAATGGAATTCGTGACATATTTCGTATTGCGTTAATATTGCAATTATGTGCAACAGATGGCGCTGTTTTTCAAAAACGCATGTTTTTAACTGTCACAGGGGGTGGCATCTATATAGTAGGTATATAAAAAGAAGCGCTTATTCGAATGCAACGTTGTGTCAAAATTTCAAACCAATCGGTGAAGAACTTTCGGAGAGTACAGCGTGTGTTGCTCTTACGTCCAACAGATGATGTTGTTTTTCAACAAAAGCATGTTTTTTCTTGTCACAGGTGAGGCATGTCTATAGTAGATATATATAAAGATGCGCGTATTTGAATGCAACGTTGTGTCAAAATTTCAAAACAATCGGTAAAGAGGATTCGAAGATTTCCCTCACATGAAAAACACAGTTTTTCAGAAAAAGCATGTTTTTTTACCGTCCCAGATGTTACATCTATATAGCATGTATATAAAAACCTGGCCGGATGCGAATGGAACATTGTGTGAAAGTTTCAAAGCGGTGAAGAATTTTCAGAGATTAGCGATTTTGAACATACCAACATTTCCATTTTTATTTATATAGATGGTGTTTGTTAGATCCTTAGTTGATTATCATGTCTTGCACCTAATTAACTTCAATTCCTCTGTTTGGCAAACTTGAAGAAGTACAAAATGAAACCATGAGGATAACTGTTGGTGCCCCAAGATACAAAAGAATCATCAACATGAGGGAAGAACTGAAGCTTTCAACCATACTAGAGAGAATCATGCAAGTCAACACGAACTTTATCCGTAAAGTCATAAGAGATCCTACATTTCCTGCATTGTTCAGACACAAATTATTCAGTGCTGTTAACACCCCCATTGATTAGTAAAAACATACCGATTCACTCGTTTTATTCCAAATGGTTGAGTAAAAATGCCTACAATCTCATTAAAATTAAAATTTCTTTTAAATGCCATCTAACTGTTTCCGATATACCTCTTTATCTGTAAATCTGTACATATTCTGTTCACCGGTGAAGAGCTGAGATCTTACTGATATCAATGCAGTTTCCTTCTTATTATACAATTTTGAGTCCACAGAAGTGATGTGGGGGATATCTTGGTCGACAAGTCAGTTCTCCTGGAGTGACCATGAAAAGCCGTCCTGAACACAAGACTTGTTTCAAAGGGGACAAGTAGGGCCTAGTCGGTGGAGACAGTGAACAGTTTTTGATAGCCAACGAGCCATTGGTGACTTGACCGATGTATTCCGGCATGACCCAGTTGTGTTACTAGACGAAATTAGCATCCGTTTGTCCTTGAAGTTGAGGGCTGTTATAAGGGAAGCCAGCCAGCATGTTGTTTGAGACCAGCCAACGTGTTGCTGGAGTTTCGAAGTAGTAACACGAATCTTCTCAATATTTCTTATGTTTTTCTTCACTGTCGAGGGAAGTTGAGAAATTAACTCTCCATAGTTCATTTTGACTCAATATTTAGGGTCTGATATATACCGTACGACTCGTTCCCTAGGTGTCCTGTTTGCGAATTTTTACATGGTTACCATAGAGCAGAGTCTTAGTTGACATGGGCTTAAAACCTGTCATATACTACAGGTACGTTGGCGACATATTTATGCACGTACCTGATGTCGGACGTTTGCAGCAGCTGAAGGAGGTAATCGAGCAAAATTCGGTGTTAAGATTCACTTACAAGATGGAGAGTGATGGGAAGCTGTCCTCTCTAGATATAACAGTCGCGGAAAGGAATGGAGGCTTCCACATTGCAGTCTACACTAAGGAAACGAACACAGGAATGCCAATACTGACTGCCCAAACAGGTACAAGCAGAGTGAGTCAATGCTTACATCAACCAAGCTCTAACTCACAGCTCTGATTGGAAACAGGTCCACGAGGAATTCTTTAGAGTAAGGTAGGTTCTAGTCAATAATGGCTTCTCTATCGGTTATGTTGAAGACGTCATTAAGAGAAAGGTAACACGCCATGCAACCTCTGAAGAATCAACTAGTACAATACCTGTACTGCCAATTAAATTGTTTTACAGGAATTTCTTTTCGACTGCTCCTAAAACGGAGGAAAGTGTCCTTAAGGTGCCATATTACACGATTTTTAAATGTTGTTTAATGTCAACCAAACTTTTTTTACTAGTTGTATATAAGAAGGACTGCAACTGTTCTATGTTTCAGTATTGCACCCTAAACAGAAATGGAGTTATGGTTTTTTTCAAGGAATTTTACACATTTTCAATAAATTTCACAAACCACAAGTTTCAAATGAAATCATTTCTATGACACTCATGTAATACATTTGCATATAATAAACGATTTGTATTGAAAGGATTATCCAAAATATGTTTAGTTTTACTAATACAAGTAGTCACAAATCCCGCAAAATATATGCCAATATTTCATGTTTGAAAATGAAGTATAAAATCAATAAATGAACCTAGAAAAAAGTGCTTAATATAGTCTGTCGAGACGTAAACTCTACATATAAGATGTAAATTTTATTTAAATTGAAAAAAATGAAAGCTGTGAAGTTATTATATGTAAATTGACAATAAATAAGATAAAAGATTCTGCCTCCTGTGGTTGAAGTTGACTTTAACCAATTTCTTCCAAAATTTGCATCCCTACAGATACTTTTATGTTCTGTAAGGTGTATAAGTTTCATGCAAATCAGATGATAAAAAAATAAAAAAAATTTTTTATTTATTTATTATTTTTTTTTTTTGGGGGGGGGGGTTTAAAACAAAATATTAAAATACTTTATTAAATGCTATTGTGATAGCTTAGTATTATAGACATGATTTCAGTTGACACTTTTGTTTGATGTTAATTTTTTACCATTTTGGAAAATTTTCTATGCATAATTCAATATTTTTTTCTCCCTACCTATTTATGCTACGATGCTGAGGCTTGGGCTAGTTGAACCAAATTTTAAATACTACTAGACAAAAAAGTTTGATTGAAATCAAATAATTTTTCATTTATCGCATTTTTAGGTAATACGGCCCAAATACCAACTCCAACCTATCACCTGGTAAAAAGACTTAACGAACTCCTAACTCCATACACTCCCAGCAACTATAGTCTATAATCATCAGCAGATTTCCTAGAAATAATCAAAACTACACAGCCCGATGGAATTATTGCTTCACTGGACGTCGAATCCCTAGTTACCAACGTCCCAGCTAACGTCCCAGGTAGAGTATACAGAGACAAGAGCACTCCCAAATTAGACATACCCGTGACACACTTGAAGAGTCTTCTCGAGGTATGTACAAAGGAAGCTCCTTTCATCAATCCGCAAGGTTACATGTATCTACAAATAGACAGAGTAGCAATGGGTTCCCCATTAGAAGTGTTATTCGCTAATTTTTACATGAGAACCATCGAAGATAAAGTCTTTAGTAGTAGGCAAAAAAAATAGTATACTGCCGTTATTATAGATGACATATTTGTCTTAGTAAAAGACCCAGATGAACTAATTGATCTAAAAAGCCATCTAGAAAGAGAGTCAGTACTCCGTTTTAACCATGAAAATAGTGAAAATAACAGTCTGCCATTCTTGGATGTACTAATAACAAATACAAGAGCCTCTCTGAACACCAGTGTATATACTCTCACTAACATAGGACTATGCCTAAACTTTTTTTTTAACATGCAAGCATGCAATTTAAATACAATAAAAACAAGACAAGAACATAAAAAACATAACAAAACAAAGCAATAAACCACCGGCCAGAAGGGCCGACAGCACAGTACAACAAATAACAAACACAATAAATGCATGAGAAACACAGCATTCATCAAGACACAAAATAGAAAACAATGTCAAACAAGCAAGCACAGTAACAGTACAAAACAAAACACTCTAAAACAAAACAAACATCAAGAGGTACAACATAAAACATAACAAGAAAATCAAAATATACAACAACAAAACAAAAATAACAAACAAGTACAACATGTAATGCAATAATAAAACACCAGAGCAAAGGTACATCACAGAAACAAGACATGAATAAAAACACTCACACCAAACCAACCGCCCCACAACAAACAAAGGGAGAGGCCAAAGTATACAATAATAACAAACAAACAATCCATGCAATCAAGAAAACGAAACATAGTAACATACACAACAACAAACAAGCGCCGGCCAAAAGGACCAAGAACAAAATACAACATAAAGGACATCATGAAATAGAACAAGCAAACGCACAGCACACAACAAGCCAAACATAAAAAAACAATAATACAAACAAAAATAAAAATAAAAACAAAAATAAAACAAAAAACAACACATCCTAGCACTGCATAAGTAGAACACACATGGCAAAGTAACAACACAAAAGCAAATACAGGAATAAAAACGCCCACACCAGAACACCTGCCTCGCAACAAATAAATGAGAGGCACGGGCACAAAATACAATAGGGCAAACAAAAGGCCATCGGGGCACACAACACTACAGTAACATGGAATCAACTGACATATTTGCCCGGGAACAAGGCCCAGGGGAACCGCACATTGAACGCCTCCCAATGCAGCCATCTCCCACAAGAGTCTCGACCCTCTGCCAGGGGTGCCTTGTCATCCGGAACCCCCGGCATCAAACACCCGCAAACAGGGAACCCAGACGGTGTCACTCCGGAGGCGAGTAACCGCCACCATACTCCACACAACGGGAACCCGCCCACCATGAAAGTCCTCCGGCCTTACTGACAGCAGGGACTCGGCAACCACGGCCGCCAGTGCCCCAATTCGCAACTCCACACGAGGGGGCCGGACAGAGGGCACCACCAAAGGGGCACCAGCGGCCATGGGCACACCACCAGACGACTGCAAGGAACCAGGGCGGCGCGCATCCTTTCGTAAAGTCACTACCAGGCCACACCCAGCACCAGCATCCGCACTGTCCCTGGCAGCAGAAGCCACCACACCCCACTGAGAAGAGCCCCCCTGCGGGAAGGAACAGAAGGCACACCCGAGACACGGGCATCAGCACCAGCAGGCACATGAACCTCCGCCACCACCAACCGCGGAGACAGCAACGCATCCGGATCCACGCCATCAACACCTGAAGACCCACATTCACTGAAGTCCCCAACATCGGCCCAGGCAGTAGACGAACGCCTGGAACGTTTGGGCTCCGGCCGGATATTGGCAGAGCCGGAAGCGGATCCAGAAACACGGGCACTACTAGCCGGACGAACCAACGCCCGACGCAGAACGGCAGCAGCCTCTACCACAGGGGGAACCGGACCATACACAGCAGGAGGCTCTGCAGCCACCCCAGCACAGTAGGGACCCGAGGTGAGGATGCAGGGCCAGGTTCAGCAGCCGAAGACGAGGGAGCAGACGGCGACGCCTCACAGGGAGTACTAGGAAGCCCCACGGGAGCAGCAGGGCCACAGACAGGATTAGGAGTAACATCTGACGGCACCGGTCTGCGACAACCGGGGGAACCTCGGGCGACGCTGGGGGAGCCTCAGCAGCGAACGGGATGCTCACCTCCTCACCCCCAGAATTTTCCATCCTCCAGAGGGAGCGGCGTTAAATCCTCCTCACGGAACAAATTCACACGAGCAACCAGATCAGCAGTGCACCCGGCAGCCTGAGGCCCCAACAAGCCACACATGAAATAAGTATGAGGTGGCCGGGCATAAAACACCTGCACGTAGTACCCTAACAGCCGGACAGAGGACGGAATGTCCGACCTCAGTCGCATCCCGAGGGTACGAATGTTGGTCTTCACACCCGAATACTTCCCAGATGACAGCGAGTTCATCCGCACACTGACGACGGGGCCAAACCTCTGGAAGAAACACCAGAGGAGGGTCTCAGGAAACTCCATGGGGGCGCCATGGACACTTACATATGTCACAGCACCACTGCGGTCCGAAATGGTCACAGACCCGTTGCCTTCCTGCAGCAGCAAAATACGCCCCTCGTACCTCCGGAGAAAATCACGGTACACTGCCTCACCCACAAACTTTAAGATCACACGGCGAGCAGTGACCAGCTCGACACCGTAGACGTCTTGGACCGGGACCCTGAGCATGTCACTCAAGACCAAGTCCATAAGAGGGTAACCTGCACGGCCAGTAAACTCCAAACCTATGGAGTTCACCCTAACGACAGCTGGAAGATGGCCGCCCATCGTAAAAGTGCCACGTCCACTCCCAACTATGCCTACACAGTAAGAGTGAGTGTCCCTAAAGATTGAGCCAGTGTTCTCAACGCTTATATTCGTCGAGCTCTTACCCACTGCTCTGAATGGAGCAACGTGAGTAGGGAGTTTGAAAGAATAACCCAAGTGTTGGTGAAAAAATGGATATAGCAACACAGAATTAAACACTACAATTAGACGACACCTAGATCGATGGTTCAATCCTGAATCAAGAACAGAAACTACGACACCTCTAACAAAATATATTATAAATCCACAGTGCATAGTGAACATAAAAAACAAGAAAGAATAATGAAAGAAATAATCCGTAAAGGAGTAAAAAGCATTACTCCTAACCAAAGCATAGACCTAATCATATTCTATAAAACAAAGAAGACTTATTCAAAACTTCCCGAAGCCGACGTAGAACCCTTTACAGCAGTCAAATGTGGTATATATGTACACCTGCCCCTACGAAGGATGTAGACTTCAATCTAAGTACATGGATATGACGTCGACCAAGCTGACGAGGCGTTGGACCTGTCATCTTCAATCAGGTGTCCCCAAAAATTACTTGAGACAAGCCCATGACATTACGTTAACAAGAGAAAAGTTGAATATAAACACTTGCATAATAGACAAAACCCAGGATGTACGAAGATTACAAATTCTTGAAGCAATCAATATAAAAATAACAACCTAGCATAAATACCCAAATTACTGAACTATTCACTCTACCCACAATGAGAGTAAGAACAAGACCAGAGCATGAAGATGCCAACATAGGAGACACTGCTCAATATATTCGGCCTACTCCACCTGATTAATCTTTATATGTGCTTCGTCCCCTATTTTCGCCTTATTTCTTTGACACCTTACCTTTTCCTATATTCTTCTCCCATTTTGTATAGATCTACTTGTCTTCACCTGACCACTTACTGGTATATATCTAACACGCCGTGTATTTTCTTATCACTTGAGAATAAATCATATAGGTTCGAAACTTTGCGAAAATTTTATAAAACGTGTAATACATTCTATAGTTATTTATTTCTTTTCTTCACCTCGAACGATGATGACCTATGGGGAACTCCTCTTCCAATTAAACCAAGATGCTAGAACACTAGTCGGAAGGATAGAAGCCCTAAACCAAACAAATAATAAATAAAGAATATGCAGTCATATTCAATGAAACAGTACATACATATATAAATATATATATATATATATATATATATATATATATATATATATATATATATATATATATATATATATATATAATATATATATATATAATATATATATATATAATATATATGTCGTACCTAGTAGCCAGAACTCACTTCTCAGCCTACTATGCAAGGCCCGATTTGCCTAATAAGCCAAGTTTTCATGAATTAATTATTTTTCGACTACCTAACCTAACCTAACTTTTTCGGCTACCTAACCCAACCTAACCTATAGAGATAGGTTAGGTTAGGTTAGGTAGGGTTGGTTAGGTTCGGTCATATATCTACGTTAATTTTAACTCCAATAAAAAAAAATTGACCTCATACATAATGAAATTGGTAGCTTTACCATTTCATAAGAAAAAAATTTGAGAAAATATATTAATTCAGGAAAACTTGGCTTATTGTGTTAGTTGTGTTAGTTGTGTTACAACTAACACAACACCTATACCCCCTATTAGACTATTTTACAGGAACTTCTTTTCCACAGCTCATAAAACGGAGGAAAGGGTCCTGAAAGATATTGTTAATAGAAACGTTATCCCTACAGACAAAAATCAGAGGATACAACTGACGATTTACTATAAAACCAGAAAAACGGCCAGCCTACTCATGAGAAACTCTCCAGACACAAAACAGAACGCTTTAAAAGAGACTAACGTCGTCTATGCCTTCAAATGCCCACTTGGGGACTGTAAGCTCCAAAAAACCCAGTATATAGGCAAGACAACAACATCTCTTTCTAGGCGTTTAACGATGCATAAGCAACAGGGCTCCATTAAGGAACATATAATCTCTTCCCACAACCAAACCATCACCAGAGAAATCCTAGTAAACAACACAGAAATCATCGATAGATATAGCGATAGCAGGCGGCTTGACGTTTGCGAGGCACTACACATCAAGAAGTCAACACCAGCAATCAACAGCCAATTATTGCTCAACTATATTCTACCCACCTCAAGACTCCGCTCCAATATAGAAGCATCAAGAAATATGGACCAATAGGTTTTCTACAAACACTTCTATTCAATATCCATTGCTTCGTGTTCTGTCTTGTGTTGATGAAATTAATACCCTATTAATACTCTTGTTCTGTCTTGTGTTGATGAAATTAATACCCTATTAATACCACATTTTGTTCTGTCTTGTGTTAATGCCACATCACCCCTTCCACCTCACTCAAATGTAGATATAAAATCGGAGATACGTAAGTTCTATTCAGTTGTGTATTTGTGAACTAAAGTCTTTGAAAATGTAATAAGTTTTACGAAACGCGCCCGTATCGCGTCAGACTAGAAATAAAAATGAATTTTGGAGAATTGATTTTTGATTTACCTCCAACAGTGAAGCGTAATGTACGAAAGATTGAGAAAATTCGTGTTAGAATTATTAATCTTACTTTTTCGGTCATATTTAATAATAAATGTCTACAGGAAAGACTGCTACCAAAATATACTATATATATATATATATATATATATATAATATATATATATATATATATATATATATATATATATATATATATATATATATATATATATATATATATATATATATATATATATATAATATATATATATATATATATATATATGCGAACAAGCCTGAATAGTCCCCAGGACAATATGCAACTGAAAACTCACACCCCAGAAGTGACTCGAACCCATACTCCCAGGAGCCATGCAACTGGTATGTACAAGACGCCTTAATCCACTTGACCATCACGACCGGACATAATGAGGTGATAGCCGAGGCTATTTGAACCACCCCACCGCCGGCACTCGGATAGTAATCTTGGGCATAGCATTTTACCAAATCACCTCATTCTTTGGGGGCACACGTGAGGAACACAAATGCGAACAAGCCTGAATGGTCCCCAGGACAATATGCAACTGAAAACTCACACCCCAGAAGTGACTCGAACCCATACTCCCAGGAGCCACGCAACTGGTATGTACAAGACGCCTTAATCCACTTGACCATCACGACCGGACATAATGAGGTGATAGCCGAGGCTATTTGAACCACCCCACCGCCGGCACTCGGATAGTAATCTTGGGCATAGCATTTTACCAAATCACCTCATTCTTTGGGGCACACGTGAGGAACACAAATGCGAACAAGCCTGAATGGTCCCCAGGACAATATGCAACTGATATATATATATATATATATATATATATATATATATATATATATATATATATATATATATATATATATTTTTTTTTTTTTTTTTTGAGATATATACAAGAGTTGTTACATTCTTGTACAGCCACTAGTACGCGTAGCGTTTCGGGCAGGTCCCTGGAATACGATCCCCGCCGAAGAATCGTTTTTTCATCCAAGTACACATTTTACTGTTGCGTTAAACAGAGGCTACAGTTAAGGAATTGCGCCCAGTAAATCCTCCCCGGCCAAGATACGAACCCATGACATAGCGCTCGCGGAACGCCAGGCGAGTGTCTTACCACTACACCACGGAGACTGTGAATATATATATATAAATCGATCTAGATGGGTGTCTGTCTGTCGATTATATTGTTGTCATGGATAGAAACCACATTATCATTATGTTATTACATCCTCGTGCACTCTCTAAATCCACTATTATGATGTAAGAAATTTAAAATAAGTTATAAAACTTTAAAAAATATCTTTAACTTACAAGTTAACTGAGATCTTTAAACCGAGGGTCGTCTAGGTCTTGTTGGCTGGGGATTCCAAGAGTAGTGAGCGGACGTCGAAGGTGCCGCCGGTATTGTCTGTCCGGTCTCTTGGCCACGCCTTCCTTGTCTTGGGCCGCCGCTCTGGTGATTTCCACGCCTTCCCTGCCATGAGCTAAAGCTAGGGTGATAACCACGCCTTCCCTCTTGCAGTCCGGTCTTCTCATTCGTGAGCTGATGGCTGCGTGCTGGCCACACCTTCCGCCTGGGGGAATCACGTATATTCTCACAAGAGAATATATATATATTTAGTCGAGTATACAGAAGTATGCAGGTGATACCTTGGCGAGCAATGGTGTGAGTTGAGCTCACTGAGAGTCGGTACAGAATCTCGCAAGTGTCTGTTCTAGATCACACTTGAAAGTAGACTAGTTAATATTTGATTGATTGATTGATAAAGATTAAGCCACCCAAAAGGTGGCACGGGCATGAATAGCCCATAAGTGCAATTAAGCCCTTTTGAGCAATTACCAGTATCAAGAGCTGATACTGGAGATTACAGCACTTATGATCCCTCCACAGTCTGGACATTTAACGACGGTCTAGTACAGAGCATTCAGATGTTTGCTGACCCTTTAGGTCGGCCCCCTGCACCATCCAATAGTCGCAACGATATGAAAGGTAATAAACGCCATGCCTATTACAATGACCCCAAACTGCGTACTTTGAAACACACTACCAGACGAGTTGGGCTTGCATATAGGGAAACCCGTACGCCAGCAATGATCAAGCTCTTTCAGAAAGCCCTAGCCAAGGCGAGGAAGCGCATGACAGAGCTCAGGCAAGATAATTGGGAAACTTTTGTTAACAGTCTCAACTCTCACACCCCCCTCAGCCAGGCATGGAAGGATATTAAAAGAATTAAAGGCGATAAGATCGGCCAAGTAGCACACCCTCACCCTCTACACAGAGCAAACGAGTTAGTCGATGCTTGGGCAACCACCTCTAGCTTCAATAATCTTCCCCCAGACATACAGTTCAGATTAAATGCTGGTTACGGAGATCGAGAAAGGCTCGTTGACTTCATGCTCCACAAGGAAGATGAATGCAAAGTGCCATTTACTGAGTTTGAATTACTCGCGGCCCTAAACAAAGGCAAAGCCACATCCCCCGGTGAAGATGGTATCACTTATGACATATTGCGTCTGCTCCCTTTAGTACCAGGGAATCCCTTGCTTGAGCTGTATAATATGAGCTATGTTACTGGGGAGCTTCCTAACTCTTGGACCAACAGTATAATCATTCCAATTCCCAAGCCAAATCAAGAGAATGCTTTCCGCCCAATTTCCCTTACTAGCTGCATTTGCAAAACATTCGAGAGAATGGTCCTAAACCGTCTCCTCCATAGAATAAGAACCATGCTATCCCCCCAGATATATGGCTTCATGCATGGAAGGAGTGTGCATCATTGCATCACCACCTTTCTTACCCTGCACACTGAAAAGTCATATACCACCTTCCTAGATCTTAAGTCTGCCTTTGATATTGCAAATAGACATGTTATCTTGAGTGAGCTTGCAAGAATGAATATTGGTGGTCGGCTTCTTTGTTGGATCAGGGGTTACTTATCCAACAGGAAGTCATCTGTATTTTTCCAGGGGCATAGGAGTGTAACAAGAGACTTTGAACTAGGTACCCCGCAGGGTGGTGTCCTCAGTCCTACCTTATTTAATATCTTAATAAACACGCTGTTAAACTCTATACCGAGCAAACCCAACGTCCACATCATTAGCTATGCTGATGATATAATGATACACACCGCTGGGTATGCTAACACGCAGAACACTCTTAACTCTGTATTAGACTCATGTCAGGACCTAGGTTTAATTATCTCAGCAGAGAAAACAAAGATACTAAATCGGCGCTCACCCAGGCAGGGAGGAGCTGTTCGCAAGATGCAACTGTCTGATGGCTCCCAGCTTGACTATGTAAACAGATTCAAATACCTTGGCCTTGAGGTGCCACTGTATGGTCCTGTTGTGTTCAGACTCTGTCGTCAGTTTAAAGAGAGGCTCCGAGCTCTCAAGGCTGTTGCAGGTTATCTCTCAGGCTATGGTGCCAATGTCAGAATTGTCAAAATGATGTACTTTGCATATATCAGATCTTTAGTGGGTTATGCTGCACCTCTGCTTGTTTTGATGCATGAAAGAAAGCTTGGAGGGCTTGAAAAATTGCAGAACGAAGCCTTGAGGATAATCCTTGGGTGCCCTCGTACCACAAAGATACTTAATATGAGAAAGGAACTTAATATTCTGAGCGTTGTTGATCGTGTTACTGAAATTAACTGTCAAATTGGTATAAAAATGCTTAGGCTAACTCATCCTAATCCTTGCACAGAAGCCCTCCAGAATCTCTTTATTGAAGATCAGCATTGTTCCAAATGGATAACAAAAACTGGAACTCAACTCAGAATGTATGGGGTTCATGATTTGTACCAAGAGAAACAACAACGGCACTTTCCTGCACCGTGGGAGGTTACACCCTTTCCAGTTTTAATCCCTCCCTTTCCACCCAAGAAGCAAATTAGAGATCAGCCCAAGCTTCGTCTTGAGGCAAAGCTCAACGCCTTAAGCCATATTGATGCTCTGTCCACAGAGCATTCTCTCTCAAATTATATACACTGATGGTTCCCTACACCGCACCACGGGTGCAGCTGGAAGTGCAGTTGTCCTGACAATGGGCGATGGCCTATACTTTGAGTGGGGAGTCCGTATAAACAACTGGGCCTCTACCCTTCAGACTGAACTATTTGCCTTGATCCTTGCACTGAAATGTGTACAAGTCTCAAAACTTGATACATTAATTGTAAGTGACTCCTTATCATCCTTAAATGCTCTCAACTCTTTAAGACATAACTGTAACATGCTCGTGGCCGAAGCTAGACACAAATACAACAAAATTATTAAGGATGGTAACAGAGTCCATTTCATGTGGTCTCCATCTCATGTTGGCCTCCGAATGCATGATAGAGCTGATAAGTTAGCCAAAGAATCTGCCTTTAAAGGAGCCGTTGAGTGTAACCTTGGATTGTCAATGAGCAATCTGAGAGCAGCAGTACACCGAGAACTTCAACAAGATCTTGTAGATCTGAGGCAAAGTGAAATTGACACCAGTAATTCCATCTATCATCATACTATCATGCAAGAGGAGCCACACATCTATGGATCATCCAATAAAATCAGCAGACTTCTAGATGTTACTACTGCTCGGCTTAGACTCGGTTACAAGTATCTCTGGGAATTCTCATTATCTGCTGATGTAGACCTGACCAAATGTAAACTGTGTCAACAAAATTATTCGCACACCCTCCGTCACTATGTGATGGAGTGCGAAAAGATACGTGAATTTAGAGACAATTCTATAACCAATGTTCCAGCGATGTGTCAATATTTCATTCAAAATGATCTGCTACCAGAAATTTTAGCCAAATATCCCCAGTTTGCTAACTGTAGGTAGTAACTAAGTGATTGTAACCTATCCACCGCTGCCCACTGGATGGGGGGCGGTGTGCAGGACAAACATATAAATTTTGACACTAGCTCTCCACATATGTCAGTTGCTTAAATTAGAACCTGTACTTGAGGTCGATCTCGAACCCATTGTTGATGTGACGACTTATATTGAATTTTGTAACTAGCTCATCAAGATTGTAACTTGCTTAGCTAAATGAATTGTGGGGTTCAGTCTCTGAGCCCATTATGTGCCTCTGTAACCCTTTCCACTACCGCCCACAAGATGGGTATGGGGTGCATAATAAATGAACTAAACTAAAAAAAAAAACGACTGACTGGAACTTGTAGAGCCAACATAGTAGGCTCAATTGCTCATTTAGATGTATGGGTAAGTATGCATGTTGGTATAACACATATCTGTTTCTTTTTAATTTGCTTCACACAAGTTGTGTCATTTTAGACATTTAAAAGTCTCCTATGTACAATGGTTTAAAGAATACCATCATTTGAGTTATTATTTTATATAATAGTAATCCTAAATAAGTCCTTCAATCGGAAACAGTTAATGCAGGTATAATAATTGTTAACAAAAGATATTTGTGTATAAATTAATGGTACATCTTTATACAATTATTAAGCTATTTTTTTTAAATACGATATCAAAATATAAAAAAAATGCCTATTTTATGTCTGTCTTTTTGTCTGTTCAGGATTTGCAGCCAAACTGTTGCGGACAGTTTAGGTACACAACTGTGGATGGTGAATTGTGATTGTATGGCGAGCGTCATAGGATGTTTGGGGTGAACTTCTATGCCGGTGTTTAAGTAGGAGTGGCTCCTAGTGAGATATCCAGCGACTCCAGTGGTCGCAAATGTGGGTTTCACTCTCCATATAGTGCATTTCAACTTATTTATTTTCTGTTTTTAATAATGAATTGACAATACAACACCGATAATGTTGATGAAACGGTTACTCGAGTATGCTTTGGGGCCCCGGGAGAGAGAAACGGCAGGGTCAAACAGAAGTGGATTGAGGGAGGCAGAATGGGAGAGCTAGAGCGAGAATGGGAGGGAGGGAAATGGGAAACGGGAAAGGGAGAAAGAGAGGTAGGGTAAGAGACTGTGAGGTAAGGGTGAGGGAGAATAGGAGAGAGAGAGGAGAGAGGAAATGATAAACAAAAGGACAATAGCCTGGCCACCCCCGGGTTCTCCTTCTAGTCTATACTGTAATATTGTCTCTTTGTTCGTCTGTATGTATGCTTGTCTGTCTATCCATAGTTGGAGACCCAACACTTGGGGATAGCTTGCAGGGGAAAACGTCTGGTGTTCGGGACGGACATAGGCTGGTTAAGTAAGGTAAGCTAATGTCAAATGCTTTAATAACTATCAGCGTTATAGAAGTCGCCCCCCCCCCCCCAAGCTATTTTCTAGGATCAGGTGTGAAATATTTGGTGTGATTTTCTTAGTTTTTAATGATCGTGTAATATATTTATGAGGAACTCAATTTGTTGCTTCAGGGCTTCTTAATAAAAAATATTCAGTGGGAAGGGGGGAAGGGAGGAAGCCAGAGAATGGGTGGAAGATTAGGAGGAGGAGGACGAAGGGAGGTAGGAAGACGGGAATGGGGAAGAGGTGGGTCAAGGGGGAGGTGGGGACGGGTGAGGAAGTGGGGAAATTGTGGGAAGAGAACCGGGTGCATCTGGGTAATTGTTCTGTAGATATTTACAAATAGAAATATCCTATTTATGGTTGGCGGGGATAAGTGGGATGGTAGGAGAAAGAAAGGGTGAGGAGAAGGGGAAAATGAGGGGGGGGATGATGAGATGGAAGATGTAGAGGGGAGGGAATCAGAGGGAAAATGTAGAGAGGAGGGGATGAGAGGGAAACTGTAGAGAGGAGGGGATGAGAGGAAGATGTAGAGCGGAGGGGATGAGAGGGAAGAAAGGAAAGGGAAGGGAGAAAGGGAGAGGAGAAAGGGAGGGAAGAAAGGGAAGAGAGGAAAACGTGAGCATGGCGGATGGGAGGGAAGATGGTAGAATAGGGGGGAATTTGAAGAGAGGGGAAAATTATGAGAAGTGTAATGGAGTTTGTGGTGAGAGGCAGACTATCCCGGGCACAGCCGGGTCCCAGTCTAGTATACGTATGTATCAGCAATGGTTCCAACAACTTTGCATTCAACAAATCTCTAACAATTATTTTTTCATATTTTTTACACAATTTTAATGTTAACTTAATACAATCTCCATCAAAGTCGTCCTTAACTTTTCTT
Source organism: Procambarus clarkii (assembly GCF_040958095.1). Classification (NCBI taxonomy): domain Eukaryota; kingdom Metazoa; phylum Arthropoda; class Malacostraca; order Decapoda; family Cambaridae; genus Procambarus; species Procambarus clarkii. The sequence goes on from NC_091225.1 coordinate 7,660,891, forward strand.
CATACACCCAAGACTTAAGACATATATATCTCTCTGTTATATCACACATACTAACAAGTTATTGAGTAAACGCCCACATTTCCTTTGTCAATACTTCCCCATTCTTAGTGCTATGAATAAGGCTACAACTTACACGTAGAACTAACTCTTTAACATAACGATAAAACCCATAACCTAACAACAAATCACAAACCATACAAGAAACGCCAAACCCTCTAACTTACACCCTAAGCACACAACAAATACTCTTACCTGAGAACTAATTCCATGCCTTAAGAGGCCTTAACGCAGTAAAATAAAAGTGTTCAATTTCAATCAAACATTATTTGCTAGTTGAATATTAAAAGGGCTGCAACTGGTCCAAATTTCAGTATTGCCCAGTAAATAGAAAGGGAATTAGTTTTTTCTCGAATTTTTCACATTTTCAATAAGTCAGTACAACAACAAGTTTCAATGAAATCATTTCTATGATATTCTTCTATCACGTTATTAATAAGGGATTGGTCTAAACGGATTATCCAAAATATCTATAGGTTTAATAATACAAACAGTCAAATTTCCCCCCAAAATTTATGCCAATATTTCATGTTTGCAAATATTTATGAAGTCAATAAAGGAACTTAGGAATAAAGTGTTTTAGAGAGATTGTAGAGACGTAAACGCTACATGTAAGGTGTAAGTTTCATATAAATTGAATAAAAAATGAAAGAGGACTAGACATTTTATTTTACTTGTCAATAAATGATAATAAATAAAGTCATAGATTCTGCCACCTGTAGTTAGATTGACCTCAACCAATTTCCACCAAAATGGGCACCCCTACAGATAGGCTTACGTTCGCTAAGGTTTGTACGTTTCATGAAATCACCCGATAAAAAATATGGAAAACAAAATTGAGAAAAAAAATCTAATATTTTTTTAACAACATTTTTTTGACATAAAACTAATTATTAAAAATACTTTATTATATGATATTCTGATTGCTTAGAGTCATAGATAAGATTTCAGTTGTCACTTGTGTTTTATGTTAATTTTTTACCATATTTGACATTTATTGAAACATAGTTCATTATTTTTTCTCCCTTTGTAATTATGCTACGATGCTCAGACTTGGACCAGTTGAAGCTCATTTCATATACAACTTGCAAATAAAGTTTGATTGAAATTGAACAACTTTCATTTTATTGCGTTAAGGCCTCTTAAGAACGTACTCCTTTATTATGCATCTTCATCCTTAAACCTCATAACTGCCCCTCCACACCCACGAGTAGCCTCCTGACATCACAAGTCCCACCAACACTACATAACTTACCCTTAGCATAAGGCTCTCAGTATAACCCACAACACAACTAGCCAACTAACAACTCAACTAACCTACTAACAACCCAACAAACCCACTAACAACTCAACCATCAGTATAAGCACCCATAGCACACAACCAATACAAATAACACTAACAATACTAACAATCTAGTCACTTAATTAACCCTATACCCAGACAACTTATGCCCTAAACTCACAACTGATGCCCAAACACCACAACTGATACCCTAACCACACAACTGATGCCATAACCATACAACTGGTGCCATAAGCATTCAACTGATGCCTTACCATGCACTATTACAGCCCCCCCACTACACCCTGTGATACACACCAGCACGCACTATACATCACTATACACAGTACACACAAGAGACTAGTGCACACGCCTGAGATGCAGGTAGGAGTGAAAGGGAAGGTACTCCATTGGATAAGGGAGTACCTAAGGAACAGAAGACAAAGAACCACTGTGAAGGGTGAGGTCTCAGATTGGCGAAGTGTCACCAGTGGAGTCCCACAGGGTTCAGTCCATGGATTTATACTATTTCTAATATATGTAAATGATCTCCAAGTGGGAATAGACTCGTTCCTCTCACTGATCCAAATCTCACTGATCGCTGTGGATCCAAACATTATGAGAAGGATTAAGACAGGAAAATAGTATGAGGCTACAAGATGACCTAGAAAACTGAATGAATGGTCCAACAAATGCCTACTACAGTTCAACCCGGGTAATTGTAAGGTAATGAGACTAGGCAGTGGAAACAGAAGGCCAGAAACACGATACGCAATTGGACATGAAGTCCTTCGTGAAACGGACAGACAGAAAGATCTAGGAGTTGATCAAATCCACAAGGGTTCGAACCTACGTCCGAGAGGATCCCAGACGCTGCCTTAATCGACTGAGCTACGACATGGTTAAAAGAATTGCAACTGGGAAATCATCCTGATTTACCTGACAGCGTCTGGGATCCTCTCGGGAGTAGGTTCGAACCCTCGTCACGGTCCTTGTACATTTGTTCATTTGATGCATCACGCTATTGTGATTTCTGTGTGTAATCTAGGAGTTGATATCATGCAAAACGTGTCTCCTGTCTCCTGAAGCCCTCATAAAAATAATAACATCGGCAGATTATTCGAGGCTGGCTAACATTAGAACTGCCTTCAGGAACCTCTGTAAGAAATCATTCAGAACCTTGTATACCACACATAGCAAGACCAGTCCTGGAGAATGCGGCCCAAGCATGGAGCCCGTACCTTGTCAAGCACAGGACTAAGCTGGAAAAAAGTTCTGAGGTATGCCACAAGGCTAGTCTCAGAGCTAAAAGGCATGAGTTACGAGGAAAGGCTGAGATAAATGCCCTTAACCTCTGGAGGATAGGACAGCTCGGGGAGACATAATCACTACCTACAAAATTCTATGGGGAATCGACAGGGAAGATAAAGATAAATTGTTTTATTCTGGGGGTATGCGAACAAGGTGGAAACTGAGTTCCCAAATGAGCCGCGGAGACGTTAGAGAGAACTTTTTAAGTGTCAAAGTAGTTAACAGATGGACTGTTAATTCCTCCACCACATCACTGTTAGGCAGTGATGTGGTGGATGAAGACTCCATACACAGCTTCAAGTGTAGATATGACAGAGCCCAGTAGGCTAAGGAATCTGTACACCAGTTGATTGACAGTTGAGAGGTGGGACCAAAGAGCCAGAGCTCAACCCCCACAGACAAAACTCGGTGAGTACCTATACACCCTGTGAAAGACCAGCACTCACTATACAACACATTTAAATACTCTGTGATGCACACCAGCACGCACTGTACAGCACATACTACACAGTCACATCAGGAGGAAGACAACAGTGAAGGAAAAGGTGATGAAACTTAGAGTGGGCGAGGACAGGTACACAGAGAATGACAAAGAGGTGTGTGAAGAACTCAACGAAAGGTTCCAGGAGGTCTTTACAATAGAACAGGGAGATGTCACGGTGCTAAAAGAGGTGGCAGCAAACCAGGTGACCTTGGATAGGTTCGAAATTACAAGAGATGAGGTCAAGAAGCACCTATTGGAGCTAGATGTGAGAAAAGCTGTTGCGCCGGATGGAATCTCGCCATGGGTATTGAAAGAGTGTGCAGGAGCACTTTGCTTACCACTCTCCATAGTGTATAGCAGGTCACTAGAAACGGGGGCCCTACCAGAAATATGTAAGACTGCTAATGTAGTACCAATATACAAAAAGGGTGACAGACAAGAGGCACTGAACTACAGGCCAGTGACCTTAACTTGTATACCATGCAAGGTGATGGAGAAGATTGTGAGAAAAAACCTAGTAACACATCTGGAGAGAAGAGGCTTTATGACAACCCATCAACATGGGTTCAGGGAGGGTAAATCTTGCGTTACAGGCTTGATAGAATTCTACGATCAGGTGACAACGATTAAACAAGAAAGAGAAGGGTGGGCAGACTGCATTTTTTTGGACTGTCGGAAAGCCTTTGACACAGTACCCCATAAAAGGTTGATGCATAAGCTGGAGAAACAGGCAGGAGTAACTGGTAGGGCGCTCCAGTGGATAAGGGAGTACCTAAGCAATAGGAAGCAGAGAGTTACAGTGAGGGGTGAGACCTCAGACTGGCGTGAAGTCACCAGTGGAGTCCCACAGGGCTCTGTACTTGGACCTATCCTGTGTCGGGAAATCCGACACCATTTAATATATCATGCAGACAGATAATAATTGCTGCTGTATTACCAACAAGTTACCCATAGAAAACGTAACTTGTAGTGGAATTACCGTCTATAGAAAACGGGATATCATCACCACATACTATTATATTCTCCACCTATTATGGTGGGAATTATTCTTAAATACATTAGTCTTTGGACTTTACCATCATAAAAACATCTTATATAAATTAACTTAATTATCAATATTAAAGTAGAGTAAATGTGACCCTTCTATCACTTTCTGAAATCTGGACAATGTAAGCCAGGCGTGAGGGAGGAAGGAGGGCAGCCATTGTTTAATACTAGACCAGAGGGACTCGGGAGCAAATACGGCTCCTGTTAATTTTACTTGGACGTAGTGTTATGGAAACCAAAGGTGTACCATTATCAACACGCTGTCAACAAATCAAGTTAAGTGTTCTTTCCGAAACCCATGTATCTTTCATTTATGGCCATTAATGTCATTATATAGGGTGTCCCGGTTAGAGCACGTGGTAGCCTCAAACTAAAGGTAATTAAGCCAGGTCTTCATTGTTCCATGTATAGTGTTTCTCTGATATACTTGTCATATATAGGATTCTGGCTTTACAGCTAGCGCCCTTTTAACAGGTCAAGACGAGGAAGCAAGACTTTGTGCACCAGTTACTGGGTGATGAAGGCTACCTCAAAGAGGACAAATTGGTGTCTACACCCTAGTTATACCTGGTGGACTAACCTGCTGTACTATAAGATAAGGAACCTCTTCAATGTATGTAGTCTATTACTGTAGTTTGATTGGCTGCATATATATAAATTAATTTAATATAAACCCCCCTAATGTGTAGAGGATCGATTTGTGAGATTATGAGATTATTGCAGAAATACAGTCCACTTATCATTATACAAATTGCTATCGAAGTATATAAATTAACGTAAATATAAATTCATATAAATTAAATAAATATAAATCTCACAGGTCGGTTCCCACATTATTTTGGTCATCTTCGCACCGGATGACGGATTATTTGGTCCTATGAACCCACATTTGGTCATCTTAGTACCGGATGAACCAGTTAACCAGTGGATTCATTAAATATACTAGTGCAGTGTGATTTAAACAAAGCCAGTCAAAGACGGCGGCGTGGCCTTGAGCGAGTCAAGCGAGCCCGCTCAGTTCAGATCAGCCTTAGTCAGCGGTTTCATGCACACCCACAGATTTGGTGGCGTGTTATTCTGTGAAATGACAGCGCTAATATAGAAGCCAGCCAAATTAGTGACTGTGTCGCGAGATTGTTCACGGATTTCGTGGTGTTAAATTTCGCGAGAGATTATCCACGAATTTGTGGAGTTTATTTCGCGAGGTCACTAATAACATTTAATACTTCTTGATAATATTAGAAGTTTCATAGAGGCTAATTAAGAGGCTATTATCAATAATTGTGTATATTATTTCTCCAAAATAGAGAATTATTTAATATATATTGCACTAGTGATCACAGTATAATATTTACTAATTGCCAACCCACAACAGGGTAGGATATTAACATTGACTAGTTGAACTATTATTGTTCTTCCTAGTCCCATTATTACCATAGTCAGTTGTACTATATTGAACAACTTAACACCATTAATGAATGGTCCAGACCCTATTTTGGGTGTAATTTTTATCAACTCGAGTTGAGTTGTGTATATATAATAATTTACTTATGATCATTACACCTTTGAGTGATTAATTAGTGTCTATTCCATCCTAGGGTGATATAGAAGAGCTAACCTAAAGGTACTTCCAGTGACACTGGTTTATCACTCAAATCATTAGTGTGTATGATTGTATATATATAATGTGTATTAATTTTAAGGGCTAACCTGTAGTAGAGGTAGGATTATTGCCTAGTGAGTGCAGAATTTACCCTAGGCTACCATTAGAGCTTGTTCAGTATTATGAGCAGCCCAAGTACAAGCTCCACAAGGCTTCACCAACTAGCCAGTATGGATAATGCAGGGAGAATGAAAAGAACCCTTGCAGGTCTTAAAGGCCACTTAACAAGACAGATCAAGAAATGTGAAGATTTGTCACAACAATCTCAAGTTGATTATGCTGACCTGGAAAGCTATTATCAAGTAGCTGCAGGTAAATTTGAGCAAATCAAATGCCAAATAGCAACATATGTGGCTGAACTTGCCAACACCAATTTATCAGAAACAGAAATAGACGACATTATGGTTGATCTTGCGAATTATGAAGATCACACTCAGGCCACGTTACAGCCTTATGTCAAATTAATTGCCCAGAACAAGGCAACAACAACAGCAACAACAACAACAGTTGCATCTAATACGAGTCAAGCAGAAGCTCGACTCCCTCCAATTAATTTATCCACTTTCTCTGGAAAAGATGAGGAAGATTGGGACGAATTTTGGAACAAATTCGTTGACCTTGTAGACTCAAAACAATCTTTACCAAAGAGTAGTAAATTCTCTTATTTGCAAGGCCAATTATCAGGTGAGGCTAAAACAGTAGTATCCCATCTGAGATTAACTAATGACGGCTATGATCTGGCAGTAAAACTCCTCAAGGATAATTATGCTGATCCAGAAGTAAGAACATCACATTTAGTTCATGAGCTGTTGCATTTACCCCTACCGGAGGCTTCAGCTGATTCACTCCAAGTCTTCAAGCTGGAGGTAGAATCATTGATCAATGCCCTCAGCCTGACAGCAGATACAAACGGGGCTGAGTGGGTCTTGAAAATAATTGTCCAGGAGAAAATACCTAGGGACATATTGAGACAAATGAGTGCTCATTACAATAAAAACATCTTATCTATGTATGAAATATCTGAAGGTTTAAAGTCAGTAGTTCATCAATTACGAACACATGACAAATTAAAACCACCAAGTAAACCCTCAGAAACCAATAATAGTAAACCACAGAGTACCAAAGGTACTCCAAATCAATCTAGACAATATAACTCAACACCAAAGTGGAACAGTGGCAGTGTGGGCGTATATGCAGTGGGACCCTCCAAGCCTATAGTTACTGTGTCACCCAAGAACGTGACACCAAAGGGTACTGGAAGCTATGGAACATGTTTGTTCTGCAATGAGAAACATTCAATGTACCACTGCTCTAATTTTCCTGATAGTGACGCCCGTGTTGAGCGACTCAAAGATTTGCAACATTGCACGAGGTGCCTCAGGAAACATAACATCAACGACTGTGATACCCAATTACACACCTGTAATAGGTGTAACAAAGGTCAGCACCATGCAGTATTGTGCAGAGACACCAAAACAACGTCTCCAAACCCCAAGGTGGAAGATAGCATTCCCACCACAGTACAGTACTGCAAGGTGCAACCAACAAAGTGTGTCCAATCGGCAAAGTCTAAAGGTAATACGACTTTGCCTACTGCCCAAATTACCATCCTGAATAAGAGGGCCAAGGTCCATACCCGTGGGTTGTTTGACCAAGGATCCCAGAGAACATATGTCATTAAAAAGTTGGCAGATGAACTACAATTAAGGCCTGTAGCCCAGATGTCATTCAATATCTCAGGGTTTGTAACAAATGCAGGACCTCAAGTCTACCAGGTGGTACAACCATCAGTACGTTTAGGCAGGTACGTCTGTCGAGTACAAGCCATTGTGGTGGACAAAATACCAGTAGACCTACAAGTTCAAGGTCTGAGAGCAACAGCCAAATTCCTGAGAAATAGAGGAATAAAATTGGCAGATAATATTAAGTCTGATCACCTCGCCGACTTCGGTCTCCTTGTTGGGACTGACTATTGCCATCGATTCATCGGTAGCCCTACTAAATATCAGGGTATAACCATGCTAAACTCTGCAGAAGGTAAATTACTCTCAGGCCCAGTATCAAGCCTGAGGAGACCTATGCCTGCAGATAAACAATACCAATAGAAATCTAAATTTGTCAGCTGATTATATTTCTCCAGTAGCATTATACTAAGGAGATTACAGCTGACTATACCAACAGAGGTTGATGTTAGTATCATCATTTAAAGCTGAAGATGAGTTCATGAGGCCTCAGTGGCAAATCAGTGAACAGTAGCCTAAAACAGCTACAAGTCACTGCGACCAATGTCACTGAACCCACTGCAGTCTCAAAACCATACTTTACTTTAATGATGAGCTATTCAATCTTCTGAATCAATTAACTAAATTAAACCCCAATAAATCTGATGACTGATTTGATACATTTATTATTTAATCAAGATGTATTCCATGGGCCTCAGTGTTTATATATCAGTGACCAGTTACCTGAAGAAACTTCAAGTTATATCTAATGTCACTGATCTCACTGCAGTCCCTGAATCATACTTGACTGTAGTACTTGATCACATTCAGTCTTCTGGGTTAAATAATATGTAATTAGGCTTGAATATTAGCCTTTCAAGAGTTGACAGGGAAATGAAATCGCATTAGACTTCTAACCCCTGCAACTCTAGTACGGGACATCCGTCCTGTACGAACAGTCGCACAAATGTGTGATTACTAACTACTAACATCAAATTAATTAAATAATTCGAAGGAGGAGTATCAGTGTTCGTCTGTTCTAAATAAGACTTCGACCCATGAGCAGCCCCTGGGGAATTATGTCGGAAAATCCGACACAATTTAATATATCATACAGACAGATAATAATTGCTGCTGTATTACCAACAAGTTACCCATAGAAAACGTAACTTGTAGTGGAATTACCGTCTATAGAAAACGGGATATCATCACCACATAATTTTATATTCTCCACCTATTATGGTGGGAATTATTCTTAAATACATTAGTCTTTGGACTTTACCATCATAAAAACATCTTATATAAATTAACTTAATTATCAATATTAAAGTAGAGTAAATGTGACCCTTCTATCACTTTCTGAAATCTGGACAATGTAAGCCAGGCGTGAGGGAGGAAGGAGGGCAGCCATTGTTTATACTAGACCAGAGGCACACGGGAGCAAATACGGCTCCTGTTAATTTTACTTGGACGTAGTGTTATGGAAACCAAAGGTGTACCGTTATCAACACGCTGTCAACAAATCAAGTTAAGTGTTCTTTCCGAAACCCATGTATCTTTCATTTATGGCCATTAATGTCATTATATAGGGTGATCCGGTTAGAGCACGTGGTAGCCTCAAACTAAAGGTAATTAAGCCAGGTCTTCATTGTTCCATGTATAGTGTTTCTCTGATATACTTGTCATATATAGGATTCTGGCTTTACAGCTAGCGCCCTTTTAACAGGTCAAGACGAGGAAGCAAGACTTTGTGCACCAGTTACTGGGTGATGGAGGCTACCTCAAAGAGGACAATTTGGTGTCTACACCCTAGTTATACCTGGTGGACTAACCTGCTGTACTATAAGATAAGGAACCTCTTCAATGTATGTAGTCTATTACTGTAGTTTGATTGGCTGCATATATATAAATTAATTTAATATAAACCCCCCCTAATGTGTAGAGGATCGATTTCTGAGATTATGAGATTATTGCAGAAATACAGTCCACTTATCATTATACAAATTGCTATCGAAGTATATAAATTAACGTAAATATAAATTCATATAAATTAAATAAATATAAATCTCACAGGTCGGTACCCACATCCTGTTTCTGATATACGTAAATGATCTCCCAGAGGGTATAGACTCATTCCTCTCAATGTTTGCTGGCGACGCCAAAATTATGAGAAGGATTAAAACAGAGGAGGACAGCTTGAGGCTTCAAGAAGACCTGGACAAGCTGCAGGAATGGTCGAACAAATGGCTGTTAGAGTTTAACCCAAGCAAATGTAATGTAATGAAGATAGGGGTAGGAAGCAGGAGACCAGATACAAGGTACCATTTGGGAGATGAAATACTTCATGAGTCAGAGAGAGAAAAAGACCTGGGGGTTGATATCACGCCAGACCTGTCCCCTGAAGCTCATATCAAGAGAATAACAGCAGCAGCATATGCCAGGTTGGCTAACATAAGAACGGCCTTTAGAAACTTGTGTAAGGAATCTTTCAGAACATTATATACCACATATGTCAGACCAATCCTGGAGTATGCGGCTCCAGCATGGAGCCGCATACTCCAATGTATGTATGTGATGTATGTATGTGATGTAACTATATAACCTGTGCTTGTAAAAGCACCTTCATCACATTCAGTGATTAAGTGCTTAATTGCACACTAGTTTCTCTATCACCTATCTCACCCTGTCAGAGTAAAAGAGACAAATGTATGTGAATGCTTGTGTGTGTGTGTATATATGTATGTTTATATGTATATGTATGTATATGTGTACTCACCTAGTTGTGCTTGCGGGGGTTGAGCTCTGGCTCTTTGGTCCTGCCTCTCAACTGTCAATCAACAGGTGTACAGGTTCCTGAGCCTATTGGGCTCTATCATATCTACACTTGAAACTGTGTATGGAGTTAGCCTCCACCACATCACTTCCTAATGCATTCCATTTGTCAACCACTCTGACACTAAAAAAGTTCTTTCTAATATCTCTGTGGCTCATTTGGGCACTCAGTTTCCACCTGTGTCCCCTAGTGCGTAAACAGCCTGTCTTTATCAACCCTGTCAATTCCCTTGAGGATCTTGAATGTGGTGATCATGTCCCCCCTAACTCTTCTGTCTTCCAACGAAGTGAGGTTTAATTCCCGTAGTCTCTCCTCGTAGCTCATAATTACTAACGTAATAACTAATAACGTAGCTCATGCGTGTGTGTGTGTGTGTGTATGTATATGTATGTGTATAAAGTATATATGGAAGCTGATCAGAATTACATTTCACCTTTGTAAATGCACAAATTCCATTCCATGACACTATGTAAAAGACACTCGAACACTTTATGTAGGGCATGCATAAATCTGTGTATCTATGTATTTACGTATGTAGGTTAGCTTAGCATTTTAAAAGCACCGAATCACCTTCTGTGGTTGATTGTTCAATAAACCCTTGAACTGCATGTTTAACACATCTCTAACCCTGTCCATGGAGGACAAAAGAAAATGTATATATGCTGGTTAGCATTGTAAATGTGTGGCCACATCTGTGGTAAAAAAAAAAAACTACCCATCCAGAAGTTAAACTGCCTTCAATCAGTTTACCCACATTGTTTGGAACAGAGGAAGAAAGTTGGGATAACTTCTAGAATAAATTTGATGCTGTTGATTCTAAACCCACAATTCCTAAACCACCAAATTCACATGCCTACAGAGTCAACTTAAGGGTGAAGCTGAAAAGGTGGAAGAAAATTTAACCCTAAATAGTGATGACAATGATCTCACAGTTTAGCTCCTTTAGGATAATTATGCCAACATGGAGAGAGCAGTCACACATTTAGTGAAAAAAATTATTTGACTTACTCCCAACTAATGAAACTCGAAGACTTAGGATTGGAGCTTGAGTCATTATTTAAAGCACTAAGCCTTAAGGCTGATATAAATAGTGCTGAGTAGTTAACTAAATTTATCATATGATGCAAATTACCCAGTGGAACACTGGGTAGGTTGTGTTCCCTGTGTAACAGATCTTCCCTGATAGTTCCGGAAATTATGGAAGGTTTACTCTCTTTTGTAAAAAGAAACTAGCAAATGCAGATCGTAAACCAACAACATACCCATAACAAGCAATCAAAGGGTACTCTAAGTACTCCAATAAAATCTAAGCCATCTACCTCCACTTGAAAGTGGAAATATGGCATTGTAGGAACATACATAGTGGGCCCCTCAAAGCCTACAGTCACTGTGTCAACCAAGGCAGTGCCTCTCATAGGTTCTGTAAGCTGAAGGATGTGTTTGTTCTGTGATGAAGGACATTCCATATATCACTGCCCAAATTACCCTGGTCGTATTACATGTATAAAGCGACTCAAAGAGTTGCAGAAGTGCACCAGGTGCCTTAGGTAACATGAGACTAATACCTGCACAACCCAACTGCGCACCTGCCTCATGTGCAATAATGGGTCGCATCACTCAGTACTCTGTGGGGATATAAAATTAAAGTCCCCTAATGCCAAGGTGGAGGAAGACTTCTACTACCGTCCAGTACTGAAAAGTACAACAAGATATAAGAGGCTTATTGACAAAGTCTATGAATAATGCGACTCTCTCAACTGCCCAACTTACCATAAAAAACCAAAGGGCTAATATTAACTATTTTACCTAGGGTCCCTCCAAACATAGGTCACCCAAGAAGTGGCAGATAACCTAAAATTAAGACCTGTTACACAGGTGAAACTAACTATAACAGGGTTCCTGACCAACACAGGACACAGAGTCTACAAAGTCGTCCAACCATTAGTATGTTTCCGGTTTTGTCTGACCTGTTCAGGCCATCCTAATAGACAAACTCCTATCTGACCTATATGTTCATCATCTTGGGACAACAACCAAATTCCTACAAGAAAAGGCAATTAAGTTGTCTGAAAACAAATTCATGTCTGACTGCTTCACCAACATTGGATTCCTTGTAGGTACAGACTATTACCATAAATTCATCACTGGACAAACTAAAACCCCAAGAATGAGCCTGTTATTGTCTGCGGGAGGCAATTTGTTCAATGACCTAATATTGAGTCTGAATAACCCACCCCTGTAGACAACCATCAAGTCAACCAAGTGAAGGTTGCATGACTAGGTGGAGAAGATTCACCACTTAAGTTCAGAGACATGTCTGAAGACCTGTCTGAACAACTTAGTCCAGATGATGCCTGGCCATGCAAACAATACCTGGACTCAGTTGTCTACAGGGACAACCAATGCTTGGTTAGTCTACCATGAAAGCTTAATCACCCTCAGTTGTCAGTAAATCATTTCATGGCACAAAACCAAATAAGGTTTCAGATGTTGCGCTTTTATTAGACAACCTGACAACCTGAAATTGTACCATGACATAATACAACAACAACTCGATAGCAAATTCATCGAAATTGTGTCCAATGATAACTCAAAGGGGGGCCACTATTTGCCACACTATGCAATAATGTAAAAAATCTACTACTCCACTAAAGAGAGTGGGGTAGCAATTAGCCTGCAGTGCTTAGGCCAAACAGAATAGTGTATCAGTGAATGACTGCCCTCGAACTGGCCCTAGCCTAACACAGAGGTTGTAAGACGTACTGCTAAAGTTCCACATAGGGACTTATAAATACACGACCGAAATAAGTAAGGCATAGGGTAGGCCTACCCTAAGGTATAGGGTAGGCCTCCAAGAAGAGGACCTAAATTACACCTTGTTCCTATGGATAAAAGATCTAAGTGATAAAAAAGGTAGATAATTACATACAGGTTTGCATCAGTTTTGTTTGGAGCTACTTCCACACTGTGTTCCAAGCAATCTTAGACACCCATTTGAAGAAGTCCAATAGCCCTAACAAAACTGAAATTACTAATAACTTGTATGTAGAGCATGTCCAAGGAATTACCAGCTGTGAAAAGGAACTGCTAAACATATATAATGAGCCCAACTGAGAGGTGTTGGGAGCAAATATGCCTCACCACTCATGGGCATCCAATAATGTAAAATTAAATCAATTGATTGAGACAGAATTTCCCAACTACAAGGTACCTCAGACGAGGAAAATATTAGGAGTCAAATAGGAAACAACATCTGATCTATTTACACTGAAATCGGTGGAACCAGAAACCACCAAACTAACAATGAGGAAACTACTATCCCAAGTCAGTAAACCTTTCGACCCCTTAGGACTATTATGTCCCATATCGATAAAAGGAAAGTTGTTAATTCAGGAATTATGCTTATGGCACTGCATCCTATTTAGTCTCCAACAAGCAAACTGCTAGGAGTAAGAATGGTTCATTATCTGACCAAAACCTTAAGCAACATCTACTTAGAAGAAACAGTGGTGTTGTCAGATAAAGAGGCGGTACTACAGTGGGTGCAAAATAATAATGGTAAAACACCTTAAGTGCGCAATCACATAAAAGAAATAAGAGAGTTGTCAGCCGGGTACAAACATAGATATGTACCCACAAAAGAGAATCCTGCTGACTATCTCTTCAGAGGCCTGACATTGAAATAATTATCCAAAACTGAGATATGGTTCCATGGACCTCAGTGGCTAGTCCACTGAGGTTCAAATAAAACCAGTAGCATAAAAAATAGAGCTTTTGTTTTATGCACGAATTGGTCTAACTTTGATCAAGAAATTAATTTCCTTTTGAATTTTTTTTCAAATAATGGTTCCTTCGCATATGGTATATACTTTTATAAGAAATCAGTGGCCAGAAGAAAAGCCACATGTCATTGTGACTAATGTCACTGCTCCCACTGAGAATCCAGAACCATTTCGATCTTTGGTAACTAATCCAACTCAGTACTCTAATGAAAATCAATTACTCAGTTACTCAAAGAGTGCCTAATTTCTTGAGCAAAATGGGTGCTCTGATATATTAGGCAAAGGAAGCCCAAATCCAAACTTACTTGGAAGACTTTGAGAACCTTCCTGTTAAGGTTCAGGTAAAAAAAGGTATACATATTCCTCCTATTTTGTCAGCGATTGGTAATTTTAATTACAAACTGTTTCTAGTTCCATTATTAGATGTATTAACTTGTAAAAAATTTACTGTGAGAAATTCTCAGGATTTTGTAAAGAAACTTTCCTCGTTGATTTTTGAGTTTCCAACTATAATGGCTAGTTTTGATGTAGAATCACTCTTCCTTTGAATTACTATTCCTCTGTTGGAAAATATTGACATTTGTGTAAACCATCTATTTCCTGACACTAATTTAGGGTAAAGATTTTCTAATAAGATATTTAGATGATTGTTAGAATTGGCAATTAAAGACTGTTTTTATGTTTAACTAGCAGTACCCACCACTAGTTGCTGTGGCTCAGTCTGGTTAAAAGGGAAAGAAAGAAAAGAGACAGCGCACGTTTCTAATATGTTAATTTTCACAATGTTTGTGGGTATACAATGTTTTTTGTTGTTCCATTTTCTATGGAGATATAGAGATTGTATGGTTTGCCGGCTCTAGAACACGAAACATATAATTGTCCATGTGAGAAACAATCCGTATATAGATATAAACTGCACAATTCTAAAGATTGGCCCTGAGCTTTGTTGATGATGATTGCAAACGCACATCGAATTGGAAATTTCAATCTCTTAAATTGAAGTTGCATATCTGTTTGAATCATAGGAATGCGTGGAATGTTGACATCTTCCCCTTTGAAAGCTCCTGTCAAGATTGTTGTTTCTACGACGTCGCTAATTAATTTTTTACTGCAAGGCGCGTGGCATTGCAAATTTTTGGCTGGTTGATATTTCGCAACATAATAACTGGCAAGCCGATTTTCAACTGCTGTATGTGTGATGCTATCGGTGGCAGATCGAGTGAATTAAAAAATTCTGTTGGATAATTAACCGCTTCAGTTGCTTTCTCATCAGTGTCGACAGATTTGTATGTGACTGCCTCGCTTTGTATGTTAGAGAGAATAATATTGTTAAGGTCATAGATGTCTTTGTTCTTGGCTGCAAGAATAGCTCGATCACTCAGCCAATCATGAGTCCTATAACTGGTTTGAATATTGGGAAATACTTTTTTCAACCAATTCTTCTTTTGACGTCACTAAATTGCAGAAGTTATGTGGTTCCAAGGGGTTGTCATAGCCAGGGGGTGGTAATGGGGGACGAGCTCCCATGACCTATAAAATGCTCCTATACGGCATGCGTCTCAAATAGCCTCTGACAACCAAGTCCAACTCCTGGCCTGCACGGGTGGCTTAGTCTAAGTCCGGCGGAACTGCTTTTACCGACAGGAGAAGGGGCGAGGGCGTGCCTCTGGCGCCTTAAAACCAGCTGCTCCGGGTAGATGGGACTCGATAGCCTGGGAAAGCAGCCCATCTAGGGGAAGGAAACCACTGATTTTAAACCTCCGCTGCCTTGCGGCCATACCCTTTTTTGGGGAAGGCTTCAGGAGTCAACCTCGAGGAAAAATCAGGAGTTGGAGCCCCTAAGGCAGTTCGTTGTTGACGTCGACCTAGTTCTGGCAGCTCCTGCGACGTTGCTGGAACCATGCGTATTGGCATTTGCCTTTCTATTGGATAATTTCAGCAACGTGGAGAGGGGGGACCTGCTGCATGGGTAACAGCTTCTCCTCCATATCTACCTACCCAGGCTTTGTGCCCTGGAGAGGACACTCCAGCTTCGCCTCACAGCGTCGAACCAACACGGAAAGCGACAGTCTACCGGTTTTAAGTCTTCTGCTCGATTGGCGAAGAGTGTGACGCCAGGGGTTGCTTCCGACGGTGGGAGGGGTCATCGCGCCCCACTGGGCAGCTACCGCCCGTCTCAAGCTGGGCAAACCCCAGCCAATAAGGTGTTGCCTCGCCACGGTCCGTTAACCTCACTGGGTGCGTGGGGTTTAGGGTGAAAACCGACAAGCGGCCCGACGACTTTGCACCAAGCAATACCAAACCATAGAAGAAAATATAAACTGCCCTAAAGCTGGGCACATGGAACGTCAGGACACTGACACCAGGTTTCTCTGACGACCTGCAAGAAATCAATGATGCCCGAAAAACAGCAATCTTCGATAGGGAGCTGAGCAAGCTGCAGATATATATTGTTGCTCTCCAAGAGACCAGGCTCCCAGGATCAGGATCTGTGAGAGAGAGGACCTTCTCTTTCTTTTGGCAAAGAAAACCTCCAGATGAGACCAGAGAAAATGGTGTGGGATTTGCCGTCAGGAATGCACTGTTGGGACACATTATGCCACTGATGGGGGAAACCGAACGAATTCTGTCTCTGCAACTGTACTCCCAAACAGGACCAGTCAATGTAATTAGTGCATATGCACCAACCCTGACTTCTCCAGCAGAGGCAAAGGAAAAATTCTACGATGACCTCAACAGAGTCATAGCGAGAATCCCTGTAAAGGAGCCACTGTTCATCCTCGGCGACTTCAACGCCAGAGTGGGTGCCGAGCACAACATTTGGCCCACTTGTCTGGGTCAATTCGGCATAGGAAGGATGAATGAGAACGGGCAACGTCTGCTAGAACTCTGCTGCCTTCATGGTCTTTGTGTCACCAACACGTTCTTCGGCACAAAGCCTCAACACCGAGTATCTTGGAGACACCCCAGATCCAAGCACTGGCACCAGCTTGACCTGATTCTTACCAGGCGTGCAAGTCTACCCAGTGTCAAGATTACGCGTAGCTACCAGAGTGCTGTCTGTGACACCGACCACTCCCTGGTATGTAGCAGGGTCAAGATGCAACCAAAGAAGATTCATCACTCGAAAAAGGCGGACAGACCTCGCATCGACACCACCAAGACCCTCAACCAGGACAAGGTGGAAGATTTTGCACACGTGCTCGAGGAAGCTCTCCCTGGTTCAGCTGGGGTCACTGCCTGTAAAAGATGGGGGCACTTCAGAGACGCTGTGTTCAACGCTGCCATTTCCACCTTTGGCAAGAAGACCAGCAGGTCGGCAGACTGGTTCGAGGCTCACTCGGAAGAGATGACACCTGTAATCGAAGAGAAGAGAAACGCCTTGGCAGCCTACAAAGCCTGCCCAAGTCAGCGCAACTTACACCTCCTTCGAGCCGTCCACTGCAAAGTGCAGCAGAGCGCCAGGCGATGTGCCAACAACTATTGGCTCCAGCTCTGCTCCCAGATACAGACTGCAGCGGATACAGGCAATGTAAGGGGAATGTATGACGGCATCAAGCAGGTCCTCGGCCCAATCCAGAGGAAGACCGCTCCTCTGAAATCTGCCACTGGCGAGGTGATTCAGGACCAGACACTGCAGCTGAAGCACTGGGTCAAGCACTACTCTGAGCTATACGCCAGGGACAATGTGGTCACCGAAGATGCTCTGAGCGCCATTGAGTGTCTGCCTGTGTTAATGGAGCTCGACAGCGAACCGACCCTGGAAGAACTCAGCGATGCCCTAGACTCCCTTGTTTCTGGTAAAGCTCCTGGCAAAGATGGCATTCCTGCTGAGACCTTGAAGTGCTGCAGAGGTAGCCTGCTCATGGAGCTGCATGAAATTCTCTGCCTCTGCTGGGAAGAAGGAGAGGTGCCACAGGACATGAGGGATGCCAACATCGTCACACTGTATAAGAATAAAGGGGACAGGGGCGACTGCAACAACTACCGTGGAATCTCCCTCCTCAGTATTGTCGGAAAGCTGTTTGCTCGAGTCGCATTGAAGAGGCTCCAAGTACTTGCAGAGAGAGTCAATCCAGAATCACAATGCGGATTCAGAGCTGGCAGGTCCACCATCGACATGGTCTTTTCCCTCAGACAACTGCAGGAGAAATGCAGGGAACAGAAGCAGCCACTCTTCGTAGCCTTCATAGATCTGACGAAGGCCTTCGACCTCGTCAGCAGGGATGGCCTGTTCAAGATCCTCCCCAAGATCGGATGCCCACCCAGGCTCCTCAGCATCATCAGATCCTTCCATGAGAACATGAGGGGCACCGTGGTCTTTGATGACCTAACATCAGACGCCTTTGACATCCGAAGTGGAGTAAAGCAGGGCTGCGTCCTGGCTCCAACCCTATTCGGGATTTTCTCCGCAGTTATGCTGCGGCACGCCTTCGGATCTGTCACGGAAGGCATTTACCTCCGGACCAGGTCGGATGGAAAGCTCTTTAACCTCGCCAGGCTGAGAGCCAAGACGAAGGTTCGGCTGAGGTGTCTGCGCGACTTCCTTTTTGCCGACGACGCAGCAGTCACTGCCCACTGAGCTGAAGACCTCCAACGGCTCATAACCCGCTTCAGCGAGGCCTCTCAGGTTTTCGGACTCACCATCAGTCTGAAGAAAACACAAGTCATGGGACAAGGAGTGGACTCCCCACCTGACATCGGCATCTCTGATTCCAAACTGGAAGTCGTTCACGACTTCGTGTACCTGGGCTCCACAATCTCTGACTCCCTCTCTCTTGATACGGAGCTAAACAAACGCATTGGTAAGGCATCTACTACCATGTCCAGACTGACAAAGAGGGTGTGGGCCAACAATAGGCTAACTGAGTATACTATGATTCAGGTTTACAGATCCTGTGTCCTGAGCACTCTCCTTTATGGCAGTGAGTCTTGGACACTCCGAGCCCGTCAGGAAAGACAGCTGAATGCCTACCACATGCGCTGCCTTATACACATCTTGGACATCACCTGGCAGGACAAGGTGACAAACAACGTCTTGGGGAGAGCAAGAATTACCAGCATGTACACAATGCTGAAACAGAGACGAATGCGTTGGCTCGGGCACGTTGTGCGAATGGGCGACGGCAGGATCCCCAAGGATCTCCTGTACGGAGAGCTGAGGCAGGGAAAGCGTCCAACAGGCAAGCCCCAGCTACGGTACAAAGACGTATGCAAAAGGGACCTGAAAGCCATGGACGTCGATCTTGCTATATGGGAGACACTGGCTGCAGACCGTTCAGCCTGGAGGCAGTCTGTTCAAAGAGGTCTCTCCAAGTTCGAGGAGTCACTTGCCAAGGAATCGGAGGCAAAGAGACAGAGAAGGAAAGCCGGTAGACAGGAAGACAGACCAGAATCGGACTTCGTTTGTGCTCGGTGTGGGATGGACTGCCACTCTCGGATTGGCCTCATCAGTCACACCAGACGCTGCACCAGGATTGACAACTAGGGTGCAACTCCATAGTCTCCCGAGACTGAAGGATGCCTACTACTATGTGGCAATGAAAATCATCCTGAGGTGAGATCAACCGTCACGTTTACATTCCCAATTTCCAGAAATTGATGTGAGAATATCTCAGCTGATGGATCATTTTGCAGCTGAACACGAATATTTGGAATTAATTTTAACGTCTATACGTGAGGCCACAAATTAGAGTATTTAAAGCAAGCATTTATTTCATCCGCTGGTGTCGATCGAGGAATTACAGATAATGTTTGCCTGAAATCTCCTGGAAGCAATATTATTGTGTTCCCAAATGGTCTGATGTTTCCACACAAATCTTGCAATGATCGATCAATAGCCTCGAGCGATTTTTTGTGGGGCATTTTGCATTCATTTCTCCCATAACTCTGTTGGAGATGAAAGAGAGCAAGTGCTTAATACGATTGCAAACAATGCACGAATTTGAATTGGATGCGATGTGTTGGTCGCGTCATTAATGCATACGTCCCATAGTCAGTCGTTCTCCAATATATTCAGAGCTTGACATGCACTACGGGAAGTGGCCTGTGTTACGCCGTTGACAACTCTCAATTGCTGGAAAGACGTTGGACCGAGCACATTTACCAACAACATGTGAAGAAAGAAGCATTCATCCTGATAAGGATGCACGGCATACAGTCTGCCTATAGCAGTTTATTTGAATATGTCAGGTTGTCCGTCGACTCGCTCTCCTCGTTTACGTCGTTCAAATGATTTTCTACAGGCATTCCTTGTTTAATACGTACACACTTCCGAAGACAACAGTGTTTTTGCAAACCCGTTATTTTGACATAACGTGAAGAAAGCAGTTAACGTTATAGCCGGTGGAGTCATAGCTGTTTGTTGCACATTTACAGCTGTGAAATAAACGTGTTGTCCATTTTCATGTTTTCAAAATAAAAACAAAAAATACTAACGATATTTTTCAATTCAAAAGCAGATCAATCGACAGAGCTCAATTTCACCACCAATTGCACTGAAAAATAAGAAGAAAAATTAAAAAACGAAATGAAAAACAATGAAAAATGAAGCAAATAAACTATACCCCAACACAGCTCAATTCTAATGCAATGTCACACAATATAATTAAATAAAAATGAAAATAAATCAAAATCTATAAAATTTAATTTTTCAATGCAATTGGAAACATTGAAATGGAATCGTAACATATTTTGAATAGCTTGTGTTAGTCTTATGTGCAACAGATGGCGTTGTTTAAAAAAAAACATGTTTTACCTGCCAAAGGTGTGGCATCTAAATAGCAGATATATAAAAACAAGCACGTATTCGAATGGAACGTTGTGTCAAAATTTCAGAGCAATCGGTGAAGACCTTTCGGAGATTAATGCGTGTGTTTCTCCTACATCCTACAGATGGCGCCGTTTTTAAAAAAATGCCTGTTTTTTCCTGCCTTAGGTGAGACATGTATATAGTAGGTATATAAAAAAACAATTGCCTATTCCAATGCAACGTTGTGTCAAAATTTCAAAGCAATCGTTAAAGAGGTTTTGAAGATTTCCCTCACATGAAAAATACACGAAAAAAAAAGTTTTTTAAAAAAGCATGTTTTTTCCGTCACAGAGGTGATATTGATATAGTATGTATATAAAAACCTGCACGATTCTAATGAAACGATGTGTGAAAGTTTCAAAGCAATCGGTGAAGAACTTTCGGAGATTAGCGATTTTGAGCAAACGAACATATCCATTTTTATTTATATAGATAATAAATATTATAAACAAATTGATGGAGTAGCAATGGGTTCTCCATTACGCCCTGCACTTGCTCAACCCGTTCTCGCACTTTCGTATAGTCAATATTGACTTATTAAATACGTGCATATGTGACATACTAAGCATACTACATAGTTTACCTTGAAAAGCTTTATAGAAAACACCGTCCTTACCTAACCTTCTTAGTATGTTAAGATAAGCATCGTATTGCTTCGTAATTACAATTATTACTTAACCTATTATAGGTATAGGTTAAGTAATAATTGTAATTATGAAGCAATAAGATGCTTATCTTAACATACTAAGAAGGTTAGGTATGGTCGGTGTTTTCTATGAAGCTTTTTAAGGTAAACTAGTATGCTTAGTATGTCACATATGCACGTATTTAATAAGTCAATATTGACTGCATGAAAGTGAGAGAACGAGTTGACTTACTAATGCTTTTTTGAGTTTCCAAGAGAGAAATTGGCTTGATAAATGTCCTTTGGAATTTAAATCAGTCTAGTATCATAGACATGTAGATGACACTTTTGTGTTATTTAAGGACCAATGTCATATTGAGAAATTTAGAGAGTATCTTAATGCACAACATTGTTATATATGTTTCACTGCAGAGTGTGAAGTGATAATTCGTTGTCGTTTCTTGATGTCAAAGTGGATAACCTTAATGGGTTTAACACTAATGTTTACAGAAAGGCAACTTTTTCTTGTTTAGGTTTAAATTTTAATTCTTTTGTTCCAGATATTTGCTAGAAAAATACAATTAATACTCTATTGAATAGAGCCTTTGTTTTGTGCTCGAATTGGTCTAACTTTGATCAAGGAATTAATTTCCTTTTTTATTTTTTTTCAAATAATGGTTATCCTTCACATATGGCATATACTTCTATAAGAAATTTCTTAAACAACAAGTTTCACCAATCTTGTAAGATTACTACAGTAGAAAGGGATATTAAATATATTAAATTGCCCTCTTACAGAACTATTAGTTTTTCTGTTAGAAGTCGATTGAGGAAACTTTTACAGCATTTGTTATCCTCAAGTAGACATTTTATTTATTTTGTCAATAAAAATACCATACGCTCCTATTTTAATTTTAAATATAAAGGGCCTACCCCCTGTGCTCTAGTATCATAATTATGTACAATTGTTCCACCAGTAATGCTGGATACATCCGGAGTTCAAATCGAAACTTTAACACTAGGATACTTTCGCACCAGGGAGTATCCTTTAGATATAAGGACACTGGAGTCCTTATATCTATCTGGGAGCTGCGGCCTCTGTATAATAGCAACATTCCGGCTGTTTAATTGTGCACTGTATAATGCACAGTAGGCCTTGTAATTTGATTTAAAGTTCATGCTGGCGTTTTTTTTTCTTTAGCTCACGATGATTTTTATTTTTAATTGTTTCAAGTGCTGATATTGTACACTGTTATAGTCCATTAATTAAGTCGAACAATAATTTTTGGGTGCCTAGTTTGGTTTGATATTTATGTTTTCATAAGATTTTCGCTAGTATTTTACAATTGTTTTCTATTTTGCTTGTGTTTTATATAATTTTTTTTGTATGTGTGAAGTCATTTTTATAATTATTGCATTAGTGTTGATTATCCATGTGTTAATTATCAAGTTTAAATTTTTTCATCACTTCACGTAAGTTTTAACAGTGTTGTTTGTTTCATTAGTTTGTAATTAATAATTTTTTTAATTAGCTTCTTTACCCATGTGAGAGTTATAAAGTCTTATTCAGGTTGATCATTTTAAGTATGTTTAAGTGCTTTGTTTTATAACTAGTGACCTTTGATATATCTTTTCTTCTGATAAGTAATCTGATTCAGTATGAGTTCTTTGTTTGCTAGTTATTTTATTGTTACTTCTTGTTTTTTCTTTCAGAACTGATTATGAATACGAGAAGTACTTGAAATGTCATGCCTTTTAAAGTAAAGAATCTGAAACAAGATGTTTATTATGTCAATGGTTTTCCTATTCATTTAAAATTAGGATTCCCGAAGGGAGCATTGTGACAGTGTGAGACCACGAAGGAAGAATTGAAATAGGAATTTCCTTAGGTACTTTCGTATTTAATAATACATCTTCAGAAAGATGAATTTCCTTCTTTCAATTTCCTTTCCTTCAAACTTCCAAAAAATTCAGTGGATAACAAAGTTTGAGACCAATAGAATCAATATTCTTAAACTCTTCCCCTAAGAATTTGCCGTATCAAAATTTGTTGTACATATTTTAATAATATATGCAGTGAGAAAATTCACCCGATGAATGTGTTATGTTTACCCTATTTTTCTTGGTCTGAAAATATAGTAAAGCTTTGAAACACTTTTTGATATACATGAATCGTTTCGTTAAAAAAATACTTTTGGAAAACTATTAGTTATAAATAGTTCTCGTAATGATAATTGTGTCATTTATAAAATACATATATAAAATATAAAATTGTCTTGAGTGGCATGGCATAGCTTGAACAAGCTTGAATGGGTCCCAAGCCAATATGCAACTGAAAACTTAACACCCCAGAAGGATTCAAACGCAGACAGCCACGAGTGCTATGAATCTTGGCGTACCTGGTACCTTAATCACTAGACCAAACGACTGTACAAAAATCTTGGTATTCGTGAGACTATTTATCCAAGTTCCGACAGGGCTCGGTGGTCAACTTGGGCATAGATATTTCTTTGAATCACCTCACTTGGGGGGCCTCGTGAGCAACACAAATGCGAACAAGCTTGTATGGGTCCCAAGCCAATAAGTAACTAAAAATCTAACACCCCAGAAGGATTCGAACCGAGACAGCAAGGACCGCAATGCACATACAGAGATCACACTAACGTGATGCATCAAATGAACAAATCCACAAGGGCCGTGACGAGGATTCGAACCTGCGTCCGGGAGCATCCCAGACACAGCCTTAATTGACTGAGCTACGACTGGGTTAAAAGGGTTGAAACCGAAGTTCTACTGAAATTACTGGATCCCGTAGCCTCTCCGAGGCACAAACCAGGCTTTTACACACCCCCCCCCCCCTGCACCCGAGCTGTGTCAATAGGCCGTTCTTCCTCTTCGCCCTTACACCATAACTCCTTCAAGAGGAAGGAAGTAAGCAGGCGTATCTGTTGTGGAGCCTGCCAGACGGGTCTATGTACTCAAGTCAGGACTAGAAGAAGCCTTGTGAAGCAGTCCTATAGCGATTTTTGTCGGTGGCCTGTGTGAGCGCCATGTTGAGGGCCAGTGAATGGCCCTCAACATAGGTCATTCGTCATAGTGGGTCATTCGTCAATGGCACTACGTCATAGATCCCTGAGGTTTGTGTAGGAGAACTGCACAAAATGTTGCAGAGAACTGCAACGTTTGTGTTGGAGAATTTTATAGCGGGATAATTTTTAGCAAGAGGAGGAGGAGAAGAATGGTTAAAAATTACCAGACTCTACCACCAACTCGGTCAAATGCTAGAGAGGACGCAAACACAGTGACCTCCTTACCAGAGCCTCAGATGTTAACATCAAGTAAGGCATCCAGCACTTCCACTAACACGATAACATCATTTATATTTGCCAACATCCATGGTATAAAAACACGCAAATCCAACAAAGTTCACTTTATAGATGGTCTCCTTCGTGAGGCAAATGCAGTGTTTGCAGCCCTAACAGAAACCCACACAAAGGACGCCCGTGATGGTGAACAACTTGAGAGTCGTACCCTATCTCAAGAACGGCGAAGGTTAGATAGAGAAATAGAAACAATTGAACTCAAGCTACAAGAATCATGCAAAACCCAGGAGAGGCAAAGAGAGCAAAAGGCCATCAGTGAAATAGAGAGAAATCCGAAATATTTTTTCTCCTATGCAAAATCAAGATCAAAAACCACATCTAGTATCGGGCCCCTGCGAAAGGCAGATGGAACTTTCACCGATGACAACAAAGAAATGAGCGAGCTACTGAGGAAGCAATACGACTCTGTTTTCAGTGAGCCATTAAACGCACTAAAGATTGATAACCCAAATGAATTTTTCATGGATATGATACCAACATCAAATCATATATCAGACGTCCATTCACCAATTATTCTTTTTCCCATGTATCTTGTTCCTTTTTTGAGTGTCTCCCAAACAGGTAACTGGCTGACCAAAAACCATCGGAGAAGAATGAGAGGAGCCCCTGTTTCTTCCCCACTTAACGAGAGACGGAGTGATTCCCGGAAATACTAACGAGCGGCAGAGTAGCCAAGCAGCAGTTTTCATGGAACTACCACATTAGGACTGCAGACGGCTTAAAAACCCGCACCGTCCAGGTTTCGCAAAAAGCACTGAACAAGGTCCCGAATAATACGGACCCCCGTGTGTCAAAACCTCAGGTAGTGGACCTGAGGCGCCACCACACGAGACAACCTGCAACTACAAGGTAAACACGACCCCGTTCACTCACACAGTACAGTGCTAATGTACTCCGGCTCTAACACAGTGCTTTTCAGATTCCACGGTGGAGTGCCAACAGGTCCGGCCTATACACAAAACGCACCCAGGACTGCACAGCACAGAGGTGCCCCCATAGCCCAGTGACGGATGACACATACTCAAAACGGCGTAAGGTAAGAACCCTATTACCTAGTCTTATGTGGACCTCCAAACTGGTGAGATCCTCAGGTATAAAACACCCCATGGACCCAGCCGACCGGTTTCAGCAAAAAACTCCACTGATGTTGCTCCTGACGTGCCTAACCAACCTAGGTCCCCGGGACAAGACGTTTTTTTCAGGTAGACCTCTCTGGATAATTCTACATGATGATACCACCGGCGTACCTAACCATCCTAGGTGCCCGGAACAGATGGGTTATCAGGCGAGTTTCCCTGTACAGTGGCAGGGGGGAGGGAAACGAGGTTGAGTAGAGACCCCACAAACGGTAACTCCATATTCATCAAGAACTGTAAAAAACACTATCGCAGGCCCTCCACATTCTGTGGAGACAAAGCCTAGAATCTAACTCTGCTTTTTGGGGAACATGAAATTGAATCACAAGAAGGTGTCCAACAAGGTGACCCGCTTGCTCCTTTTCTGTTCTACCTAGTTATCAAGGAAGTCACCGATAACCTGTCCAGTGAGCTCAACATTTGGTTTTGGATGATGGTACTCTAGCCGGCTCCCCAGCCTCACTCTTGGACGACATAAGAATAATCCAGGAGCAAGGAGCAAGCCTAGGCCTCACCCTGAACCCTTCCAAGTGCGAAATAATCTCCACCAACCAGCACATAATAGAGCAAATAAAGGTTGTTTTGCCTGACATTCATACAACCAACCCTGAGGACAGCACACTCCTAGGTGCTCCTCTTGGAAGGAATGCCATCGACGGGGTCCTCGGTAAGAAGATCACTGACCTGAAGAGGTTGAACGAGAGGATTGAAGACATCGATGATCATGATGCACTTTACCTCATCACCAGATGCTTGTCCCTCCCCAGGCTGACCTACTTTCTAAGATGTTCGCCATCTTTCAGCAATAATAAATTAGAAGAGTATGACAGCTTGCTGAAATCAACACTAGAAAAAGCCCTCAATATTTCCCTCAGCGACTCACAGTGGAAACAGGCCTCCCTTCCTGTTAGACTCGGGGGCCTTGGCGTGCGCACAGCAACACAAATTGCTGTACCAGCGTTACTGTCCTCTTCAGTGGGGTCTGACAACTTGGTGAAGGAAATCCTACCTGAGCACCTAGTTCAACAGGCAGGGGTGCATGATCCCAGCTTCGCAGACTGTACAACCAAATGGGTTTCTCTCGCAGGACCAGCACCCCAACCACCGCCTTCTGAAGCCCATAAGCAATCCAGCTGGGATCGCCCCATTGCCGACCAAGAAGCTGCAACTTTGCTGGAAGCTGCGACAACACCACATGACACTGCACGACTTAGAGCTGTAGCAGCTCCCAATGCAGGTGATTTCCTATTAGCAACCCCAATGTCAGCAACCGGCACCCGTCTCACACCGCAGGCCCTCCGAATTGCCGTGGCTCTCCGCCTAGCTGCCCCAATCCACACCGATTACAGGTGTATTTGCGGCGAGGCAGAGGCCGACAGATATGGATGGCATGGCCATCTTTGCCAAAGGACGGGAGGATGGCATGCAAGACACGGCGAGGTTAATGACCTTATTAAGAGAAGCCTTACCACAGCCGGTTGTCCAGCAGAGAGAGAGCCCCGTTACCTAATGTCCCGCAACTCTGATGAGCCTGTCGGTCGCCCAGACGGAATTACGGTGAACCCCTGGAAGAATGGTAGACAGTTGGTGTGGGACTACACTTGCGTTTCAACTTTAGCCAATACCTATGTTGACTTCAGTGTTACACAAGCAGGAGGAGCTGCCAATCACCGGGAAGCGGCC
This sequence comes from Procambarus clarkii, assembly GCF_040958095.1. Taxonomy (NCBI): domain Eukaryota; kingdom Metazoa; phylum Arthropoda; class Malacostraca; order Decapoda; family Cambaridae; genus Procambarus; species Procambarus clarkii. The sequence goes on from NC_091225.1 coordinate 7,688,709, forward strand.
AAGTCACGTAAATACAGAGACCTTGAGCACCACTACAATTTTGTCCCCCATTGCCTCAGAGACACTTGGTGCCTGGGGTAAAAGTGCTGCTAGCTTTTTGAAGGAGTTGGGGTCTAAGCTAATCGAAACAACTAGAGACCCTAGAGCTGCCAGTTTTCTTTTTCAGCGCCTTAGTGTGGCAATCCAGAGAGGAAATGCTCACTGCATCCACGGTTCCTGCCCGCCATCTGAGGAGCTGGAGGAGCTGTTCAACTTGTGACAAGCAGCCTTGTACCCTGCATGTAATCAATATTGTAACTTTTATTGTGTTATGACATTTTCAAATAAAGTTAGATAAACATACACACTTAACAAAAGAATAGGGGTGGTAGGAGAAGAAAATATCAAAGTGTTCAGTGAGGATCCACAAGGTCTTCTCTGAGTACTCTTTATTTTCTTCTTGAATATATATATATATATATATATATATATATATATATATATATATATATATATATATATATATACATATTTATATATATATATATATATATATATATATATATATATATATATATATATATATATATATATATATATATGTATTGTGATGATAATCTCTTTCAAGAGAGATTGAGTCTGCTCTTCCCTACTTCAAGTTACGTCCCAATATACAAGTATAAGATGCTACATTCAAGATACGTCACCAGTAGCACAAAACGTTTTGACCAGGAGGCAAAACGTACCCAATTCCCCCCACTCCACACACCGGCTCGTCATCAAACCAGCTAACTACCCTTCACCAGCTTGCCTGCCCCTGATTGGTGACTCGCCAGCCGCACACCTGCACACCGCACCTCAGCGCCCTCTACGTGAGTCGACGTCTGAGCCTGACCAGCTATCAACTTCAGAATATTCCTTGTGCTCTTAGCGTTGACATCTCTCTCTGGCATATTAGCTCATTAGCTCATATACGAAGGGAGGTTTCAGCCATAGCCGATATTCTCAGCACCATTTCCACATTATTTAATCTATTGTGTTTTTTGTATTTATCTTTGTCATTTTATTTCCTTAGTCATTTGCCCGAGATTTGTCTTTATTTTCCTTTATGTTTAAAGTAAATATATTAAAGTTTCATTGTTCATACTTTGTGTTTTACGTGTTCCTCCCTCTAACTTACCACAGACAACAGGCAAGCAGTCTATATTTTTGTTTTAAGTGTGACCAGGCTTTGACACCTGCCATTGAAGGACTGCCGAACATCAACACTTCAACACTTTCCCGTCACATTTTTATGGGGGCCTGTCCTAGGAGCTTCACTCAGGTACTAGTACCAGAACGTCAATTTGTGGTAAGCGTACTTCACTTTGCTAAAGTAGCCTTTCAATATTATCATTAATTTTGATATTCATATGGTGCTTTGTGTATTGTGCATTCCGAGAGTAGCATATGGTGAGTGGTGGATAACTTTGGATTACGTGGTGACTGGAGGCCTCAGTCATTCTCTTAATTGGTCATCTCTCCCTCCGTGTTATTACTCGTGTTTACCACCTTTTGTTCCTAGGATATTTCTCATATTTTCGGAAGATCATCATTTTGGTACCCTGGTTCTCTGGTTTGTCTTCGGGTCAAAGCACCCTATCTTCTGCAATCCGACAGAAGGAGGAAAAGAGGGCCATAGTTCCTCTAGCACGGACTTTGTTACTGAGTTGGGACCTCAGCAGCAGTTCTCGTTACCAGTTGACACTCGCACCCCTACACGTCGGTCAGAGATGATGATGTTTACTTAGGTGGGGAATTAGCTTTCTTTTTAAAGAGCACAAAGTTCGCTAATTCTGTAAGTATCATATTCATTTAGTGGGAAACCCTTGCTTATGTCCTATAGAAACTCGGCAAAGTATGCCTACATTCTTGGACTACCTAATTCACTTTTGGAGCAATTAAATGTTTCATTTGTTTTAGAAACTCAGTTTCACTTATTTAGTAGGATTTTCTTGCCCTTATTCTCTTACATTGAGTACCGGGTACAATATTTCCTGCGACTTTGATTGACTAATCATTTACCATCCTATAATTAACGTTTATTGTTATAGATTAAAATTCCACAGGATAGTTACCAGTTGCCACGTTATCCTGTTTCTGACATTTACTATATCACAATTATATTCGTGTACATTTATTTGCTATCTTTCACCATGTTTCGTATCCAAGTTTTCCGTAACGATCCAGCTGGTGAAATAGGGACATTATGTCGTGCCAAGAGGACTGAATTACAAACTCTTGCACACGAGTATCAACTAGATGTTTCCCATGGAGCCAACAAAAATGAAATACATAACCTAATCATGGATCACCTCTTAGATGAAGGGAAAATTGTCTCTGAAACTCACGAAACTTACTCTATTGCAGATAAACTTGATTTGGCAACTATGAAACTCAAACTAGAACTTGCCAAGCTCGAGAGGGAGCAACAGCAAGCAGCTCTCCAGATGAGGGAACGCGAGGCGACCCTGAGGAAAGAAGCTGCCATCAGGAAAGAAGAACAAGAACGTGAGATTGCAATACTCCGTGAGTGTGAACGAATACAGCTTGAAGCAAAACAACGCCACCTGGAGATACAACGCGAACATGACAAACAGCAAGCGGATATGGCTATAGAATGTCGTCAACAAGAACTCACGTTGGAGACTTCACATCTCACTCAACGCCAGCAAGCTACCGCCAGTCTTCCAGTAAGTTTCAATATCTCCCATGCAAGTAAGTTAATGCCACCATTCGTTGAGACAGAGATCGATGTCTTTTTTACTACCTTTGAGACCCTAGCTAATCAACTTAGCTGGCCTGCTGACCAATGGTCTACCCTTCTCAGAGTGCATCTTACAGGTAGAGCTGCGGTTACTCTCAGTACCTTAGCGTCTGAGAATGACTACCAGACCCTGAAGCAAGCAGTGTTGGACGCCTACCTTCTCTCCACCGAAAGCTACCGACGAAAATTCCGTGACCACCTAAAGGCAAGTACCACCACCTTTCTAGAATTTGCCAATACAAAGAAAAGATATTTCATGAAATGGCTGGAAGCAGCACATGTCTCTACATTGGCAGAACTCATCAACCTCATGCTAGTTGAGGAATTCTTGAGACGTGTTCCTCCTTCCGTCCGTTTTTATCTAGCAGATAAAGAAGAAACCGGCTACATCAAATGTGCGAAGTCGGCTGACACCTACAGCCTCATCCACCGGCTGACACCATCACCACCGCCCAGTAAGAAGTCTTGGTACAGTTACGATAAAGTGAGTACTGATGAAGCAAGGTCACAATTGTATTATAAGTATTGCAAACTCTATGGACATACCATAGATAGATGTGTGAAGGCTCAATACAAGAGCAATGAATCTACTAAACCCAAACAGACTCCTCCTAAGTCCGGTAAGCCTGTAATGAATGTTGGTGTTAATGTTAATGATCTTTCTCTCTTCAGTAAACACCTGTATCCTGGAACTGTCGCTACCAACGGTACAGATTCGGAGGGAAGTTTCAAATTGAAGATCTTGAGGGACACAGCGGCTCTTCAGTCCATTATGTTGAAATCGGCTGTGTCTAACGTCGCCTACACCGGGGAAACAGTTCTTATCACTGACCTCACTGCTACCACTCCATATCCACTCGCCAGAGTCCACCTGGATTGTCCCTTCGTGACTGGTGAAGTCCAAGTCGCCATCAGGGAAAAGCCTTTTCCCATGCCTGGAGTGCAACTTCTCCTTGGCAACGACTTGGCAGAAGATCTGCAACCGTCCAACCTGATCATCACGGACAAACCCCAGGTGTGTACCTCTGTAATGGATAATCCCATCTTTGAATATGTTCCAGCAGAGGTTCAAGAAAGTGATAAAGTTTCTCATCCGGTTTTGGTGACCACCCGTGCACAAGCTGCACGACCGCAACCAGCTGACTCTACTGCTACCGCTGTCCCTCAAGACCCTCAGAATCTACCCCCAAATCTTACCAAGTTGGAGTTCCGTAAGTTACAGAGGGAAGATCAATCATTAACACCATTACTCTTCCAGGCTGAGACTCAACCTGACAGTATCCCTGGGTTCTTCCTAGAGAATGAGTTGCTCTACCGCAGATACAGACCCAGCAAGCTGAAGGAGGATGACGATTGGGCCAATGTCGAACAACTAGTGATTCCCACCAGCATACGGCCCGATATTCTACACCTGGCCCACGGAGCTCTTTCTCACTATGGCTTCAACAAAACCTACCACGGAATCAGACAAGACTACTACTGGCCAGGTATGGTAAAAGACGTAAAGAAATACGTACAACAGTGTCATACATGTCAGATGGCAGGTAAACCTAACATCTCTATTCCCCAGGCTCCACTGAAACCCATCCAGGTGCCTGCGGAACCTTTCCACAGACTCATTTTAGACTGTGTTGGTCCTTTACCCCGGACCAGTTCTGGCAACGCATATATATTAACTATCATGTGTCCTACCACCAGGTTTCCCATAGCAGTTCCAGTAAAGAACATTACGGCTGCTACTGTGGTGAAACACCTATTGAAGATCTTCACCCAGTATAGATTTCCAAGAGAGGTTCAAAGTGACTGTGACACCAACTTCACCAGTGATCTCTTCAAGAAGACTCTGGAGGAGTTCAACATCACACAGGTACTGTCCAGCTCCTATCATCCTGCTTCACAGGGTTCTCTTGAACGTAGTCATCAGACTATTAAAGCACTCCCAAAGAAATTCTGCAATGAGACTTTGAAGGACTGGGATAGACAACTTGATCTCATAATGTGCATTTTTCGAAGTCTCCCCAATCAGTCTCTAGGAGTATCTCCTTATGAGGTGCTCTACGGACGTAAGTGCCGTACTCCTCTCAACGCTTTCAAGGACTCTCTACGTAATGCCACCTTCAGTGACCATCAGAATGTGCCTCAGTTTCTTCAAAACTTAAGGGGGCATATCGATGTAAAATTAAAAGTGGTTCAATTTGCTTATAATTTTTTTTCTGAAATGGTTATAGAAAGGGCTGCAGCTGGTCCAAGTTTCATCATCACACCCTAAACAGAAAAGGAGAAAAAAAATAAACAACGAATTATGCAACGAATTTTCAAATAGTTTCAGGGAACACATGTGTCAACTAAAATCATTTCTATAATACTCAGATATTAAATTAAGCACATAATAAAGGATTCTAGTGATCAGTTTTATCAAAAAAGTGTTTAGTGCAATAATATAATTTTTCAAAGTTACCCTACTAAAAAAATATGCAATATATGATATTTATAAATTTTTATAAAATCAACAAATAGACTTTGGACTAAAATGTCTACTAGAGTCTGTAGAAATACAAACGCTACATATAAGGTATAATTTGCATGTAAATTGATTAATAAATGAAAGCTCTGAAGTAATTTGAAGGTGTAAATTACTTTCCAGAGTAAAATAAAGATCCAAGTTCGGCCACCTGTAGCTGAGCTTGACTTCGACAGATTTCGTTCATAATTGGCACCCTTGCAGATACGCATCCATTGAGCAAGGTGTGCAAGTTTCATGCAAATCCCTTGATAACAAACGAGAAAAAAAAAATTGGCCAAAAAAAAAAAATAAAAAAAAAAAAAATAAAAAAAAAAAAAAAATAAATATAAATATATTGAACATACATATTACAATTATTACAAGAGTTTGTGCTTCTACAGCACATAGACATTTTAGTTGACACATGTGTTCCCTGAGATTATTTGAGAATGTTGAACATTCGTTGCATAATACGTTGTGTATTTTTTTCAACTTTTCTGTTTAGGGTGTGATGGTGAAACTTGGACCAGTTGCAGCCCTTTCTATAACCATTTCATAAAAAAATTTATAAGCAAATTGAACAATTTTAATTTATAACGATATTTTTTTATATGCCCCCTTAAAACACATTCTAGAGAGAGAGTACGTAAATTTGCTAATGACAACCTATTGAAAGCCCAGGAGAGGATGAAGACTCATTTTGATCAAAGCAGTAAATTAAGGAAATTTAAACCAGGAGACTTCGTGTTGGCATATTTTCCTATCCCAGGTTCTCCATTGCAAAACAAGTTTTCAGGACCCTACCGTATCAAGGAGTGCAGGAACAACCACAACTACGTTCTTGAGACTCCAGATAGGCGGCGTAGGAACCAGTGGTGCCATGTCAACCTCCTGAAGCAGTATCAAGGTATTCCCGCCACTGTGAGGGTATCAGTTTCTGCGTTTAAACGTTCATACCTTCACAGTGAAACCTTCCCTGCTTCTCCCGAAAGCACTAACACTGAGTCGGTGCTTTCCAACTCGGAAATCCTGGCTAATCTTCATAACTATTTTCAGGACAATAATAGTGCACCTCACATCAGAATCTTCAAGGAACACCAGAAGTTGTTCAACGATGATCCACAGGAGTGTAATGTGGTTCAGCACGACATCCAACTACTCCCCGGCACACGGCCGATTCGTCAACCTTTCTACCGAATCAGCCCGAGTAAGAAGAAAGTCATGCGTGCTGAGGTACAGTACCTCCTGGATCATGGGCTGGCTACGCCTTGTGAGTCCCCTTGGGCCTCACCCTGCATCCTGGTGCCAAAACCGCATGGTAAGATATCACGAAGCCTATCATCCTCCAAGTCGACGCCAGTGGTACCGGCATCAGGGGTGTCCTGATGCAACAACGAGGCGAAGAGATTCTGCCTTGTAGCTGCTACAGCTATAAATTAAAGCCACCCCAAAGGAACTACAGCACGATCGAGAAGTAGCTACTATCATTCGTCCTGAACCTGCAGCACTTCGAACCGTACCTTCAAAGTGCTCGGTCTACCACCATCTATTCGGACCACAATCCCCTACGCTTCCTGCAGCAAGCCCAATTCAACAACCAACGGCTTCTACAATGGGCTTTATATCTGCTGAATTTCAACCTGGAGATCTTCTACATCAAGGGTTCTGACAACATCATAGCAGACGCCCTCTCCAGAGTCTATGAGGTGGAGGCTGCTCCACCTACCACTCTACAACCTGACGACGTAACTTCACTAGAACCGCAGGCTTCGGGGGAGAGTTGTGACGATAATCTCTTTCAAGAGAGATTGAGCCTGCTCTTCCCTACTTCAAGTTACGTCCCAATATACAAGTATAAGATGCTACATTCAAGATACGTCACCAGTAGCACAAAACGTTTTGATCAGGAGGCAAAACGTACCCAATTCCCCCCACTCCACACACCCTCCACACGCCGGCTCGTCATCAAACCAGCTACCTACCCTTCACCAGCTTGCCTGCCCCTGATTGGTGACTCGCCAGCTGGGCACCTGCACACCTCACCACACCTCAGCGTCCTCTACACGAGTCGACGTCTGAGCCTGACCAGCTATCAACTTCAGAATATTCCTTGTGCTCTTAGCGTTGACATCTCTCTCTGGCATACTAGCTCATTAGCTCGTATACGAAGGGAGGTTTCAGCCATAGCCGATATTCTCAGCACCATTTCCACATTATTTAATCTATTGTGTTTTTTGTATTTATCTTTGTCATTTTATTTCCTAAGTCACTTGCCCGAGATTTGTCTTTATTTTCATTTATGATTAAAGTAAATATATTAAAGTTTCATTGTTCATACTTTGTGTTTTACGTGTTCCTCCCTCTAACTTACCACAGACAACAGGCAAGCAGTCTATATTTTTGTTTTAAGTGTGACCAGGCATTGACACCTGCCATTGGAGGACTGCCGAACATCATCACTCCAACACTTTCCCGTCACAATATATATATATATATATATATATATATATATATGTCGTACCTAGTAGCCAGAACGCACTTCTCGGCCTACTATTCAAGGCCCGATTTGCCTAATAAGCCAAGTTTTCATGAATTAATATATTTTCTCAGATTTTTTTCTTATGAAATGATAAAGCTACCCATTTCATTATGTATGAGGTCAATTTCTTTTTATTGGAGTTAAAATTAACGTAGATATATGACCGAACCTAACCAACCCTACCTAACCTAACCTAACCTATCTTTATAGGTTAGGTTATGTTAGGTAGCCGAAAAAGTTAGGTTAGGTTAGGTTAGGTAGGTTAGGTAGTCGAAAAACAATTAATTCATGAAAACTTGGCTTATTAGGCAAATCGGGCCTTGCATAGTAGGCTGAGAAGTGCGTTCTGGCTACTAGGTACGACATATATATATATATATATATATATATATATATATATATATATATATATATATATATATAAATATATATATTTATATATATATATATATTTATATATATATATGTCGTACCTATTAGCCAGAACTCACTTATCAGCCTACTATGCAAGGCTTAGTAGATTTGCCTAATAAGCCAAGTTTTCCTGAACCAATATATTTTCTCTAATTTTTTGCTTGTGAAATGATAAACCTACCAATTTCATTATGCATGAGGTCAATTTTTTTTTACTGGAGTTAAAATTAACGTAGATATATGACCGAACCTAACCAACCCTACCTAACCTAACCTATCTTTATAGGTTAGGTTAGGTTAAGTTAAGTTAGGTAGCCGAAAAACAATTAATTCTTGAAAACTTAAGACTTATTAGGCAAATTGGGCCTTGCATAGTAGGCTGAGAAGTTAGTTCTGGCTACTAGGTACAACATATATATATATATATATATATATATATATATATATATATATATATATATATATATATATATATATATATATATATATATATATATATATATATATATATATATGCGAACAAGCCTGAATGGTCCCCAGGACAATATGCAACTGAAAACTCACACCCCAGAAGTGACTCGAACCCATACTCCCAGGAGCAACGCAACTGGTATGTACAAGACGCCTTAATCCACTTTACCATCACGACCGGACATAATGAGGTGATAGCCGAGGCTATTTGAACCACCCCACCGCCGGCACTCGGATAGTAATCTTGGGCATAGCATTTTACCAAATCACCTCATTCTTTGGGGCACACGTGAGGAACACAAATGCGAACAAGCCTGAATGGTCCCCAGGACAATATGCAACTGAAAACTCACACCCCAGAAGTGACTCGAACCCATACTCCCAGGAGCAACGCAACTGGTATGTACAAGACGCCTTAATCCACTTTACCATCACGACCGGACATAATGAGGTGATAGCCGAGGCTATTTGAACCACCCCACCGCCGGCACTCGGATAGTAATCTTGGGCATAGCATTTTACCAAATCACCTCATTCTTTGGGGCACACGTGAGGAACACAAATGCGAACAAGCCTGAATGGTCCCCAGGACAATATGCAACTGAAAACTCACACCCCAGAAGTGACTCGAACCCATACTCCCAGGAGCAACGCAACTGGTATGTACAAGACACCTTAATCCACTTGACCATCACGACCGGACATAATAATAATAATATATATATATATATATATATATATATATATATATATATATATATATATATATATATATATATATATATATATATATATATATATATATATATATATATATATCAGAAGCCCAACAACCAATATTTCCCTACCTTTTATCTTGAGTCCCTTCTCTGCCCACCCTTATGCATTGCTACTTGAAATCTGTCACTAATCATACAGTTGGGTACGATTCTTGCCTCACAATCGTGAATTCCGGGTTCAAATCCCGGACGGGACAGAAATGGTTGGTCATATTTCCTATCACCCAATGCTCTGTTCACCTAGTCATCTTGTTGTGAAGGATTCGTCCTTGGGATGGCCCGTAGTTCAATCTTGTGGGGGGGACATCGATATAAGTCTAAAATGCCTATATACACAGACTGGCTGTCCCCAATAAAATGAAATATTGGTATATCGGACGAGGAGCTGCCTCCTTCATATGTTCATCTTCTAGTGCTGAGAAGGTTTAGGAGGTCACATCGTGTACCAGATGTCTCTCTATTGACTTAGTATGGCCTTCACGGCTTCTGCTTCACATTGTGCATCAATGGGTGTAGCTGTAATTAAGGGACATGGATTCGAGGCTATGGATCTACATATATGTAATGTGGGGACCCATAGTCTCTGAGAAGGGAATATAAAGCATTTAGAGAAAAACTAGTCATTTGACTGTAAATATATATGAATATATAAATGACCAGGAAGGAAAATGAAACAAGAAATTATTTAAGCTTGTCAAATACTTCAACACATCATCAACACATTACATTTTACATTTGCCATATATATAATTACCCCAAATATTAAATCAAAGCAAAACCTTATCGAGATTTATTTCTTAGTCCTATATATGAGTTTGCCAGAGTAATTGTGATTAACGTTAAATAGAAATACTAAATTGGTTGAACAAATGTTTCTTCAAATTAGTAGCTAATATTGAAACGAAACAAGCTTTTTATAATCACCCATCTATTCACTACTTTTAATTTATAAACATACGATTTTTCCTGAACTGTCTTTGAAATATCAATGCATTGTGATTGAGCTGCGGAAAATGATGAATCTTGAGCATTATATTTTATAAGTGACTTGATAGAGGATTCTTGAACATATTCTGCCTGCTATACTGGCTTTGTCATTACATTCATTAACAATCATGAATTTGATATCTGATATACACTTCTGGGATAGACGAGGGTCAGTGGCTTCGGGAAGAAGTTCTGCTGGTAAATGGAACACAGACTAACTGACATTTTTGCCGGATTTGGAAATCTTGGTGAGGCTGCTAGAAATTTCCCATCCATTGCAGCCCTGAGCCGACTTCTGCGGTTGATTGGTGTATAAAGGGAGCCTAAGGCACACCACCGTCTGATCCACCTGTACACTGTGGATAAGCTGAACTTCGTAACTAAGGATATATCCCATGCAGACATGCCCTGCATCCATAGCAATATAATCCTAGTTCGGTTATGGAACAAAAGTTGATTGACGAGGAATGGTCGGTCCATCGGTGGCGGCTCTGTTAAATGGATTTTTAATTGAAAGAAAGAGTTGTATTCTATTTGCACAGTTATCTTTGAAATAAATGTTTATATTTATTGATACTTTAACAAAGCCTGAGTATTTATAATAATCTAGATATAATATTATAAAAAAAAAAACTTAAATTCAATAAATGCAAGCTTTCAGAGCTTGCCAATAAATAATTGTACTTACTTATAACAAATATTTTTTTACAAGTTAATTATAAGTGTAATTGACATTCACAATATTAATAAATTTAAATGTTGCTATTTTTTAGACATTCATTCAAACAAAAATTTTCAATATTTTATCTTAGAATTATTTTGATCCAGAAATTAAAACGAATTACCTTTTACTTTATCTCTTTCCCCATTTTAATCCAGCAGTTCCAATTACAGTCTTACTACTTTAAGGAGGTCTCCAAAACGAAAGTTAATTAAATTACAAGAGCCCTGTATATCCAAATGTGCAACTTCTTTTTTGTATATGCCCACCTAAACTATATATGATCATCCAAACTGTATATGCTGAACCATATACGGTTTGGGTAGAACACTTTGTTTCACATTAGCAATCCTCTACGTCTCCGGTACCCTGTACCGTAGACGTTGACTCTAATAATTTATTGAATATGAACAACAAGGGTTCGCAAAACTTTTATATATATATTTGTTAAGCACCCATGAAAACACTTTATCTGGTCCTGGGGGCTTATATTGCCTTACTTACTAACTATTGTCCTCTTTACTACCAATATAGATTTATTCAGCTGAAGGCATAATGTTTAAATGTTCTCTTGTAAATCAACTGAATTTTTGTTTAAATACTACTCGTTTGTCATTATCAGTTATCGGTTTGTCAATTTTTTATTGCCTTGTCTATTTCTAAAATATATATGGTATAATTGAAAAAACTATGTTTTCCCTCCCTGCTACACGTGTTTAATAGTTTCTTTTTGCTGTGCTTTGTTCATTTTTAATATGCCAAGTAGGATGACAAATGCTTCTTCTACACTGATTTCAACATTAATAATTATTTTGTGCAAATTTTTGTAAGGTTTAATATCAGAATCCTCTATGGAAGATTTCCTACTCTCACACATGTTCTAAAAAATTGTTTTTTATAGCTGCAAATAAACTCAGTCTCGACTGTTAGAGCGTTAAAGCGTCCCACAAGAACTCAGTCAAATAATGATCACACTACACGGCAGAAAATGGAGAAACGACAACGTTTAACTCCGTTCTGGACCATTAGTAAGTCGTGTAAGAGAATAGAAGATGTTGTTGTTGTTTTAGATTCAGCTATTCAGAACAAAAAGTTTCAAGTAGCATGGGCTATGGTGAGCCCGTAAGAATAGAGGAAGGTACAAGTCACGCCGACGTTACGTGTATAAATCAGGAGAGTGAGATGATATGTGGAGAGCAGGTAAGACATAAGGTAAGAATAGGATGATGCACGAATAAGATGAGTGTTAGAATAAGGTAAGAATAGGATGAATGTAAGAACAAAAGTAAGTAGAAAGATAATAATAAGAAAAAGTGGTAAGAATAAGCAATAGGAGGCCTCGTCTGGGACCGGGCCGAGGGGGTCGTTCAGTTCCGAAATCAACACAATGCCAGGGGCAAAGCTTAAATCAGGTTTCATTTGTTAAGAAGCTTGGAGCATTTAAGTATGCACTGTGAAAGGAAGAGTCAACAACAACAAAGGCAGGACTATGATTCGTGTTGCGTGGGTAGTATCAGAGCCCATTCGACAGGATGGCGTCTGTGAAAACCAGACACAGGAAAGCTTATTTTAGAAGATCAATTTATAGGATGATTTATTTTAGAAACGTCGACGTTTCTCCATTTTCTGATGAGTGGTTTTGTAATCATGTCTTCGGCTACGTTACTGCGACTCATCGTCTGCGTTCAATCATATGCTTTTTGTAGATAAACGAAGGTTAGTAAATTTATTCCTTTGTTGGAAATTTTAATAAATTTCAAAGTAAAAAATCAAAGAGAGAGAGAGAGAGAGAGAGAGAGAGAGAGAGAGAGAGAGAGAGAGAGAGAGAGAGAGAGAGAGAGAGAGAGAGAGAGAGAGAGAGAGAGAGAGAGAGAGAGAGAGAGAGAGAGAGAGAGAGAGAGAGAGAGAGAGAGAGAGAGAGAGAGAGAGAGAGAGAGACAGGCAGACAGACGGTGTTATAAACTCTCTACTGCATTATAAACACTATAATTATATTACTTAATATCATATTATCACTTTTAATATTCCGCTGTGCACACTCAACATAAGAGCATAAGGCAATGACATGTTAAACTAAAAGAGAACGTTCAGATGTGGAGCTATGTTCATATACAGTACCAAGCCGAAGAATGAACTTACAAGTGTGGAGGAAGCAGTGACGGACTCTGGAGACTAACTAACAACACCTGGGGCTGACTCACGTATTTATAGGAGGGAGGCTGCGCAGGGGGAACGACGATCTCTCAACAGTAGCTTCTTAATGTTAGTGTGTGTGCAAATGTTTATGTGTGTGTGTGTGCGTGTGTGTGTGTGTGTGTGTGTGTGTGTGTGTGTGTGTGTGTGTGTGTGTGTGTGTGTGTGTGTGTGTGTGTGTGTGTGTCTATTTTTATTTACTGTTTGTGTCCACGCCAAGTGAAGCGTTGCCAACACCAAGCTATGCATCCACATCAAGGAAGGTTCGGCAAACCTCCAGGAGTTTGCTGACGTTGGTGGAGGCGTGTCATTATCTGGACACTGGCCCACAACCCGGGACAGGGGGAACGTAGCCCATATACGCAAGTAGCCTCGTAATGGCGAAAAGGGTGATCGCCCAGGCTTTAGATCACGGAAGGTGTGGCCAGACAGCAGCCATCAGCTCATGAATGGGAAGGCGTGGCACCACATACGACCAGACGACGACGGGGAAGGCGTGGTTATCGTCCAGGAGGCGGCTCTGGACAAGGAAGGCGTGGTCTAGGGACCGGATGGATAATACCGGCCGCACTTTCCCTCTCTGTTCACTTCTCTCTGGGATCAACAGGCAACAACAAGTCGCTGAAGAATCGGTTTAAAACTCTCCCATAATTTGTAAGTTAAATAGATTTTTAAAGTTGTGTTATTTGTTGCAAATTTATTCCATCATAAAAGTGAAGTGAGAGAGTGGACGAGATTATGTTATTTAGTAATATATGTATGGAGAATGTGAAGTAATTCACAGTCCTAACGAACAAACTATAGTGATACAAAGTTCTTGATCGACTATGTTCGTCTGAATTTTTATTAAATTTGTTAAATATTTTGCATTTTTAAACAAATATAAGAATCTAATAGTTGTCTAGACCTTTTGAAAATTTGTTATTGCTTACTATCCTACTATATTCACTCACCTTGTAATTGGAAAATAATTGTTTTACAATGAAGCGAAATAAATTATATAGTTTCTCAAAACACAAATGTTACTTTTTACTAGATGGATTAATGGTAGCTGTGACGCAATGATTAAGTTAAAATATTGAATTAGTGTGTAAGCAACTCAACTTATGGATGTTCATATAACAAAATTTGTAAGGTCATATGTTTTCATGACTTGTTCATCAATATGTGTTAACTTGTACATCCACTTGTATTTACAAGTGGAGGTATTATGGGGGTGAGGTCTTCACTTGGAATTAAACTTAATACATGAGATGATTTGAAATTTTAATATTTTCATGTTATTGCATGACGAGTTATTTAACGGTATGGTCAATAAAAATTTTTTTTGAGTGAAATGGAAAATAAATTATATCTATTCTATGCAACGTGTGTTCTGAAAATATTTTACGGTTTGGAACAAGGAGCTTTGACAACTATATAGTGTGAAGGATATGCAAATCTATTCATTTGAAGTGTCATATTCGTCAGTTGGCAAAATTATTAATTATTCATATATTTAAGGTCGATATTTCCCACGAACAATAATCCTTCAACAATGTGAAGACGAGGAGTCACAGTAAGGTGGCTGAAATATGTTGACCAAACCACACACTATAAAGTGAAGGGACGACGACGTTTCGGTCCATCCAGGACCATTTTCAAGTCGATTGAGAATGGTGCAGGACGAATCGAAACGTCGTCGTCCCTTCACTTTCTAGTGTGTGGTTTGGTCAACCTTCAACAATGTGTTTGTTGTTTCATGAAACTAAGAATATTGACATCTGTTATTATACCTGCTAGATATCCCATCTGTAAATACATTATCAATTCCCCTTAGGATCTTACACGTAAGCAATCATGATTGTATTTAATGTACAAATATCCAGAACCCTCAGTCTTCCATAAGCCTCTTCATTATTCGGCTAGGATCCTATCTTCTCAATATGCTTCATGCCGAAGGTAAAAACAGCCTTATGTCTGGAGGTTTTGTATGCCCAGACTACATACAACAACTGCAGGTTCGTGTGGATGTGTGCATATAAGAGTAAAGAATGAAGACCTAAGTACTGAAAGTTTTTAAAGAAAGGTTTGATGTGCTAGGTTTATGTGAGACAAAGTTAAAAGGAAATGATAAGGAAGGAAGAGATGTGCTTGGCAATGTTAAATCAGTGGTCTGAGGTTATGACTACTATAACGTATTACAAGTCCAGGTGATTGTAATATTCTTGCGTGAAAGAGCAAAGGTGTTGGTTGTCATTGTACAAACCCCATTTTGATGACAGAATTGAGAATGGAAGAGCGTCCATGCTGTTTAGAGAAT
This sequence comes from Procambarus clarkii, assembly GCF_040958095.1. Lineage (NCBI taxonomy): Eukaryota > Metazoa > Arthropoda > Malacostraca > Decapoda > Cambaridae > Procambarus > Procambarus clarkii. The sequence goes on from NC_091225.1 coordinate 7,704,403, forward strand.
TTGATCAATATAATAACCTCGAAATAATATCGTAACTGTAATTGGTGATCTGAATGGTTAAGTAGGTGGTAATTGTGTTCTAGGAATTAATGGCAATTCTGTGGATTTAAATATTTATGAAATTAATGTGACCTAAGTATTACCATTATACATTTTAAAGTAAATTACATTTATAGGTGTACATGATTCTCGATATATGATAACATTTTCCAAAATAGTTAAATTTACAATTAAATTATTGAGAGAGGTATGAACATGGGGTATGAGAGCAGTAAGAGGAATATTTCAAGATTTTGTGATCCTTTGTTCCAGTTGTGTATAAGACGGGAATCGTTTCTTTTAAGGAATCAAGATGAACAAATAATAGTGAGAACTGACAGACGAGAACGCAAGATGAGAAGATTGTGATCACAAAGACACAGAGGAAAACATTACCCCCTAGTACCATGTGCAATGTATATAAGACATGTATACCTGACCGTTGTGTAATGATAGAGTAATGAGGGGACCTGCTTAGTGGGATGAGGAGGCGGCACGAACAGCCGATGACTAAAAATTAATGGATGTTTTGGATACAAAATAAATAAGAGAGAGAGTGGAAAGAAAGTAGAAGTATGATGAGTGTAAAAGGTATGTTGAAACTTTTGTTAACAAGAAAAAATGATTAAATGAGAAGATAGGAAAAAAATATTTTTTTTTTTTTAGAAAACAAGTTGTTCAGGAAAAAACGAGTAATGAGTGTGGGCCTGGAGATAAATATGTATTAATGAGACAGCTAAAGATACGCAGTTGGGTGTAAATAACATTTTTAAAGTATAATGGCAGCTCGTCCTCTCAAGTTGTCACAACGGACAGAAAATTATTTACTAAATTTCTCTAACCGAACCAATGGACCCATGCATAGAAAACATGGTTCTTTTTGAGTTTCTATGATATATGGCACATGACATATTTTCCGTTGGAATTTTTCCTTCAATTCGTGTGTGATGTGCTATTCAAGAGAAAAGCTTAGTGATCGGTGGATGTCATGAAAAATGCGTTAACCAGGAACCTGTTTAGCAGTGAGCGAGAATGACAGATGTAGCTGCTTTTATGGTGCCAGGTCAGGTCTCATGGGAAGAAGTGTAAGCATTAGATTACACCTCTTTCCAGAAGGTGTAATAACTTCTTTGTTACATAATCGCTCACAAAATCTGGTAACCACTGACCTGAAGAGATTTTTAAAATATAGATTATTGTTTATAAAAGTAGATTCTGTTATATTTATTTTGAAACCACAGTGTTGGGACAAATTGTATATGAATTATCCCACATAATACTGTAATCGGTCTCACATGTTTATATAATGCTGAGATTGCTTACCACTCATGCAAAACACCATATCTCCCTTGAAGATGTTCCAGGCAGGAACGAAACGTTGAGAATAAATTATATCATTCAGTTATTCTTGCTCTGTTTTATTTTCCTAAAATCTTAGAAAGCTAAGCATTATAGAAACATATAAGTCACAACGATGAAAAATTATGTAGAATAATTATTGTATAATTTATCCCCAACACTGTGGCTCCAAAAATAATAGAATCTACTTTTACAAACAAAAATCCATATTTGGAATAAAAACCCACAATTATGCACTGGAGAATATTATGTAAATATAAATAACAAGTCTTTTGTACTCTCCTGAGTGCACACAGATCAGTATTTGCCAGATCTGGTGAGTAATTATTTAAGATCATGAGATCTTGATATAACCAAATATTAGGTCATTACCAATTGCTTAAACCTTTCCCAGCATACCTGACTTGACACAATAAAAGCAGTATTAATTCTTGCTCAATGCTGGAGGGGGGGGGGGGGGGGTCCGAGTTTGGGACTGAAATAAACAACCTACGTTTATTTTTCCATGTGTATGCAAAAGAGTGGGTTAATATTTTCATTCATATACATATATATAAATATATATATATATATATATATATATATATATATATATATATATATATATATATATATATATATATATACATATATAAATATATATATATATATATATATATATATATATATATATATATATATATATATATATATATATATATACATATATAAATATATATATATATATATATATATATATATATATATATATATATATATATATATATATATATATATATATATATATTATTAAATATGACCGAAAAAGTAAGATTAATAATTCTAACACGAATTTTCTCAATCTTTCGTACATTACGCTTCACTGTTAGAGGTAAATCAAAAATTAATTCTCCAAAATTCATTTTTATTTCTAGTCTGACGCGACACGGGCGCGTTTCGTAAAACTTATTACATTTTCAAAGACTTTAGTTCACAAATACACAACTGAATAGAACTTACGTATCTCCGAGTTTATATCTACATTTGAGTGAGGTGGGAGGGGTGATGTGGCATTAACACAAGACAGAACAAGAGGGGATATTATTAGGGTATTAAAAGTATCAACACAAGACAGAACACAAACAATGGGTATTGAATAGAAGTGTTTGTAGAAAGCCTATTGGTCCATATTTCTTGATGCTTCTATATTGGAGCGGAGTCTTGAGGTGGGTAGAATATAGTTGTGCAATAATTGGCTGTTGATTGCTGGTGTTGACTTCTTGATGTGTAGTGCCTCGCAAACGTCAAGCCGCCTGCTATCGCTGTATCTATAGATGATTTCTGTGTTGTTTACTAGGATTTCTCTGGCGATGGTTTGGTTGTGGGAAGAGATTGTATGTTCCTTAATGGAGCCCTGTTGCTTATGCATCGTTAAACGCCTAGAAAGAGATGTTGTTGTCTTGCCTATATACTGGTTTTTTTGGAGCTTACAGTCCCCAAGAGGGCACTTGAAGGCATAGACGACGTTAGTCTCTTTTAAAGCGTTCTGTTTTGTGTCTGGAGAGTTTCTCATGAGTAGGCTGGCCGTTTTTCTGGTTTTATAGTAAATCGTCAGTTGTATCCTCTGATTTTTGTCTGTAGGGATAACGTTTCTATTAACAATATCTTTCAGGACCCTTTCCTCCGTTTTATGAGCTGTGGAAAAGAAGTTCCTGTAAAATAGTCTAATAGGGGGTATAGGTGTTGTGTTAGTTGTCTCTTCAGAGGTTGCATGGCTTTTCACTTTCCTTCTTATGATGTCTTCGACGAAACCATTGGAGAAGCCGTTATTGACTAGGACCTGCCTTACCCTACAGAGTTCTTCGTCGACTTGCTTCCATTCTGAGCTGTGGCTGAGAGCACGGTCGACATATGCGTTAACAACACTCCTCTTGTACCTGTCGGGGCAGTCGCTGTTGGCATTTAGGCACATTCCTATGTTTGTTTCCTTAGTGTAGACTGCAGTGTGGAAACCTCCACCCTTTTCCATGACTGTTACATCTAGAAAGGGCAGCTTCCCATCCTTTTCCATCTCGTAAGTGAAACGCAGCACGGAACTCTGCTCAAATGCCTCCTTCAGCTCCTGCAGATGTCTGACATCAGGTACCTGTGTAAAAATGTCGTCAACATACCTGCAGTATATGGCCGGTTTCAAGTTCATGTCGACTAAGACTTTTTGCTCGATGGTACCCATATAGAAGTTTGCAAACAGGACACCTAGGGGAGAACCCATGGCGACCCCATCTACTTGCTTATACATGTGCCCATCCGGGCTCAAGAAGGGTGCCTCTTTAGTACAAGCTTGGAGTAGTTTCCTCAGAACATTTTTTGGTATGTCAAGAGGAGTACAGGCTGGATCACGATACACTCTGTCGGCTATCATTCCGATTGTCTCGTCCACACGTACGTTGGTAAACAGCGATTCTACGTCCAACGAGGCTCTTATCCCTGTGGCCCGTGTGCCCCGCAGTAAGTCAACAAATTCCTTTGGAGACTTCAGGCTGAAGGCGCAAGGAACATAAGGAGTCTTAGTCGACATGAACTTGAAACCGGCCATATACTGCAGGTATGTTGACGACATTTTTACACAGGTACCTGATGTCAGACATCTGCAGGAGCTGAAGGAGGCATTTGAGCAGAGTTCCGTGCTGCGTTTCACTTACGAGATGGAAAAGGATGGGAAGCTGCCCTTTCTAGATGTAACAGTCATGGAAAAGGGTGGAGGTTTCCACACTGCAGTCTACAATAAGGAAACAAACATAGGAATGTGCCTAAATGCCAACAGCGACTGCCCCGACAGGTACAAGAGGAGTGTTGTTAACGCATATGTCGACCGTGCTCTCAGCCACAGCTCAGAATGGAAGCAAGTCGACGAAGAACTCTGTAGGGTAAGGCAGGTCCTAGTCAATAACGGCTTCTCCAATGGTTTCGTCGAAGACATCATAAGAAGGAAAGTGAAAAGCCATGCAACCTCTGAAGAGACAACTAACACAACACCTATACCCCCTATTAGACTATTTTACAGGAACTTCTTTTCCACAGCTCATAAAACGGAGGAAAGGGTCCTGAAAGATATTGTTAATAGAAACGTTATCCCTACAGACAAAAATCAGAGGATACAACTGACGATTTACTATAAAACCAGAAAAACGGCCAGCCTACTCATGAGAAACTCTCCAGACACAAAACAGAACGCTTTAAAAGAGACTAACGTCGTCTATGCCTTCAAATGCCCACTTGGGGACTGTAAGCTCCAAAAAACCCAGTATATAGGCAAGACAACAACATCTCTTTCTTGGCGTTTAACGATGCATAAGCAACAGGGCTCCATTAAGGAACATATAATCTCTTCCCACAACCAAACCATCGCCAGAGAAATCCTAGTAAACAACACAGAAATCATCGATAGATACAGCGATAGCAGGCGGCTTGACGTTTGCGAGGCACTACACATCAAGAAGTCAACACCAGCAATCAACAGCCAATTATTGCACAACTATATTCTACCCACCTCAAGACTCCGCTCCAATATAGAAGCATCAAGAAATATGGACCAATAGGCTTTCTACAAACACTTCTATTCAATACCCATTGTTTGTGTTCTGTCTTGTGTTGATACTTTTAATACCCTATTAATATCCCCTCTTGTTCTGTCTTGTGTTAATGCCACATCACCCTTCCCACCTCACTCAAATGTAGATATAAACTCGGAGATACGTAAGTTCTATTCAGTTGTGTATTTGTGAACTAAAGTCTTTGAAAATGTAATAAGTTTTACGAAACGCGCCCGTGTCGCGTCAGACTAGAAATATAAATGAATTTTGGAGAATTAATTTTTGATTTACCTCCAACAGTGAAGCGTAATGTACGAAAGATTGAGAAAATTCGTGTTAGAATTATGAATTTTACTTTTTCGGTCATATTTAATAATATATGTCTACAGGAAAGACTGCTACCAAAATATACTAATATATATATATATATATATATATATATATATATATATATATATACATATATATATATATATATATATATATATATATATATATATATATATATATATATATATATATGGCACAACTCTCCTAAACACGAGAGTTAAGTATACAACTTTAGAACACTTTCCCACCAGGAGACTCGAACCCTAGCCAGCACAGAAGCCTTCCAGCTACTGGCATAACAGGTACGCCTTAACCCGCTCCACCACCCGCTCAGACCCTTAAAAGAGATGGTAATTTCGGAGTATTTAAATACCCCAAAGATCAACACCTCCCAAGAGCACCAGAGCAAGTGAGGGGTCATTTATACGTTAATTTCATCAAGTCCCTGTTAATATGGGAAGACACAGTGTCTCTGCTTAAGGCACAACTCTCCTAAACACGAGAGTTAAGTATACAACTTTAGAACACTTTCCCACCAGGAGACTCGAACCCTAGCCAGCACAGAAGCCTTCCAGCAACTGGCATAACAGGTACGCCTTAACCCGCTCCACCACCCGCTCAGACCCTTAAAAGAGATGGTAATTTCGGAGTATTTAAATACCCCAAAGATCAACACCTCCCAAGAGCACCAGAGCAAGTGAGAGGTCATTTATACGTTAATTTCATCAAGTCCCTGTTAATATGGGAAGACACAGTGTCTCTGCTTAAGGCACAACTCTCCTAAACACGAGAGTTAAGTATACAACTTTAGAACACTTTCCCACCAGGAGACTCGAACCCTAGCCAGCACAGAAGCCTTCCAGCAACTGGCATAACAGGTACGCCTTAACCCGCTCCACCACCCGCTCAGACCCTTAAAAGAGATGGTAATTTAGGAGTATTTAAATACCCCAAAGATCAACACCTCCCAAGAGCACCAGAGCAAGTGAGGGGTCATTTATACGTTAATTTCATCAAGTCCCTGTTAATATGGGAAGACACAGTGTCTCTGCTTAAGGCACAACTCTCCTAAACACGAGAGTTAAGTATACAACTTTAGAACACTTTCCCACCAGGAGACTCGAACCCTAGCCAGCACAGAAGCCTTCCAGCAACTGGCATAACAGGTACGCCTTAACCCGCTCCACCACCCGCTCAGACCCTTAAAAGAGATGGTAATTTCGGAGTATTTAAATACCCCAAAGATCAACACCTCCCAAGAGCACCAGAGCAAGTGAGGGATCATTTATACGTTAATTTCATCAAGTCCCTGTTAATATGGGAAGACACAGTGTCTCTGCTTAAGGCACAACTCTCCTAAACACGAGAGTTAAGTATACAACTTTAGAACACTTTCCCACCAGGAGACTCGAACCCTAGCCAGCACAGAAGCCTTCCAGCAACTGGCATAACAGGTACGCCTTAACCCGCTCCACCACATGCTCAGACCCTTAAAAGAGATGGTAATTTCGGAGTATTTAAATACCCCAAAGATCAACACCTCCCAAGAGCACCAGAGCAAGTGAGAGGTCATTTGTACGTTAATTTCATCAAGTCCCTGTTAATATGGGAAGACACAGTGTCTCTGCTTAAGGCACAACTCTCCTAAACACGAGAGTTAAGTATACAACTTTAGAACACTTTCCCACCAGGAGACTCAAACCCTAGCCAGCACAGAAGCCTTCCAGCAACTGGCATAACAGGTACGCCTTAACCCGCTCCACCACCCGCTCAGACCCTTAAAAGAGATGGTAATTTCGGAGTATTTAAATACCCCAAAGATCAACACCTCCCAAGAGCACCAGAGCAAGTGAGGGGTCATTTATACGTTAATTTCATCAAGTCCCTGTTAATATGGGAAGACACAGTGTCTCTGCTTAAGGCACAACTCTCCTAAACACGAGAGTTAAGTATACAACTTTAGAACACTTTCCCACCAGGAGACTCGAACCCTAGCCAGCACAGAAGCCTTCCAGCAACTGGAATAACAGGTACGCCTTAACCCGCTCCACCATCCGCTCAGACCCTTAAAAGAGATGGTAATTTCGGAGTATTTAAATACCCCAAAGATCAACACCTCCCAAGAGCACCAGAGCAAGTGAGGGGTCATTTATACGTTAATTTCATCAAGTCCCTGTTAATATGGGAAGACACAGTGTCTCTGCATAAGGCACAACTCTCCTAAACACGAGAGTTAAGTATACAACTTTAGAACACTTTCCCACCAGGAGACTCGAACCCTAGCCAGCACAGAAGCCTTCCAGCAACTGGCATAACAGGTACGCCTTAACCCGCTCCACCACCCGCTCAGACCCTTAAAAGAGATGGTAATTTCGGAGTATTTAAATACCCCAAAGATCAACACCTCCCAAGAGCACCAGAGCAAGTGAGGGGTCATTTATACGTTAATTTCATCAAGTCCCTGTTAATATGGGAAGACACAGTGTCTCTGCTTAAGGCACAACTCTCCTAAACACGAGAGTTAAGTATAAAACTTTAGAACACTTTCCCACCAGGAGACTCGAACCCTAGCCAGCACAGAAGCCTTCCAGCAACTGGCATAACAGGTACGTCCACAAATTGCTTTGGAGACTTCAGGCTGAAGGCGCAAGGAACATAAGGAGTCAGCAGGCCGTTGAGCCGAATTAAAAGCAAAGGTCAACAAACTGATCGAAACTGTAAACGCCAAGAAATCCGGACTCCACCTGCCAAAGATCATTGGGGAATATAAACCTGGATATGCGTATGGAAATGTCAAGACGCACAAGCCTGGAAACCCACTTCGGCCAATCATTAGCCAGATACCCACACCCACGTACAGACTGGCAAAGCGACTCAACGGCCTGCTGACTCCTTATGTTCCTTGCGCCTTCAGCCTGAAGTCTCCAAAGGAATTTGTGGACTTACTGCGGGGCACACGGGCCACAGGGATAAGAGCCTCGTTGGACGTAGAATCGCTGTTTACCAACGTACCTGTGGACGAGACAATCGGAATGATAGCCGACAGAGTGTATCGTGATCCAGCCTGTACTCCTCTTGACATGCCAGAAAGTATTCTGAGGAAACTACTCCAAGCTTGTACTAAAGAGGCACCCTTCTTGAGCCCGGATGGGCACATGTATAAGCAAGTAGATGGGGTCGCCATGGGTTCTCCCCTAGGTGTCCTGTTTGCAAACTTCAACATGGGTACCATCGAGCAAAAAGTCTTAGTCGACATGAACTTGAAACCGGCCATATACTGCAGGTATGTTGACGACATTTTTACACAGGTACCTGATGTCAGACATCTGCAGAAGCTGAAGGAGGCATTTGAGCAGAGTTCCGTGCTGCGTTTCACTTACGAGACGGAAAAGGATGGGAAGCTGCCTTTTCTAGATGTAACAGTCATGGAAAAGGGCGGAGGTTTCCACACTGCAGTCTACACTAAGGAAACAAACATAGGAATGTGCCTAAATGCCAACAGCGACTGCCCTGACAGGTACAAGAGGAGTGTTGTTAACGCATACGTCGACCGTGCTCTCAGCCACAGCTCAGAATGGAAGCAAGTCGACGAAGAACTCTGTAGGGTAAGGCAGGTCCTAGTCAATAACGGCTTCTCCAATGGTTTCATCGAAGACATCATAAGAAGGAAAGTGAAAAGCCATGCAACCTCTGAAGAGACAACTAACACAACACCTATACCCCCTATTAGACTATTTTACAGGAACTTCTTTTCCACAGCTCATAAAACGGAGTCCTGAAAGATATTGTTAATAGAAACGTTATCCCTACAGACAAAAATCAGAGGATACAACTGACGATTTACTATAAAACCAGAAAAACGGCCAGCCTACTCATGAGAAACTCTCCAGACACAAAACAGAACGCTTTAAAAGAGACTAATGTCGTCTATGCCTTCAAATGCCCACTTGGGGACTGTAAGCTCCAAAAAACCCAGTATATAGGCAAGACAACAACATCTCTTTCTAGGCGTTTAACGATGCATAAGCAACAGGGCTCCATTAAGGAACATATAATCTCTTCCCATAACCAAACCATCGCCAGAGAAATCCTAGTAAACAACACAGAAATCATCGATAGATACAGCGATAGCAGGCGACTTGACGTTTGCGAGGCACTACACATCAAGAAGTCAACACCAGCAATCAACAGCCAATTATTGCACAACTATATTCTACCCACCTCAAGACTCCGCTCCAATATAGAAGCATCAAGAAATATGGACCAATAGGCTTTCTACAAACACTTCTATTCAATACCCATTGTTTCTGTTCTGTCTTGTGTTGATACTTTTAATACCCTATTAATATCCCCTCCTGTTCTGTCTTGTGTTAATGCCACATCACCCTTCCCACCTCACTCAAATGTAGATATAAAATCAGAGATACGTTCTAATCAGTTGTGTATTTGTGAAGTCTTTGAAAATGTAATAAGTTTTACGAAACGCGCCCGTGTCGCGTCAGACTAGAAATAAAAATGAATTTTGGAGAAGTGATTTTTTATTTACCTCCAACAGTGAAGCGTAATGTACGAAAGATTGAGAAAATTCGTGTTAGAATTATTAATCTTACTTTTTCGGTCATATTTAATAATATATATATATATATATATATATATATATATATATATATATATATATATATATATATATATATATATACATTCTCAGCCACAGCTCAGAATGGAAGCAAGTCGACGAAGAACTCTTTAGGGTAAGGCAGGTTCTAGTCAATAACGGCTTCTCCAATGGTTTCATCGAAGACATCATAAGAAGGAAAGTGAAAAGCCATGCAACCTCTGAAGAGACAACTAACACAACACCTATACCCCCTATTAGACTATTTTACAGGAACTTCTTTTCCACAGCTCATAAAACAGAGGAAAGGGTCCTGAAAGATATTGTTAATAGAAACGTTATCCCTACAGACAAAAATCAGAGGATACAACTGACGATTTACTATAAAACCAGAAAAACGGCCAGCCTACTCATGAGAAACTCTCCAGACACGAAACAGAACGCTTTAAAAGAGACTAACGTCGTCTATGCCTTCAAATGCCCACTTGGGGACTGTAAGCTCCAAAAAACCCAGTATATAGGCAAGACAACAACATCTCTTTCTAGGCGTTTAACGATGCATAAACAACAGGGCTCCATTAAGGAACATATAATCTCTTCCCATAACCAAACCATCGCCAGAGAAATACTAGTAAACAACACAGAAATCATCGATAGATACAGGATAGCAGGCGGCTTGATGTTTGCGAGGCACTACACATCAAGAAGTCAACACCAGCAATCAACAGCCAATTATTGCACAACTATATTCTACCCACCTCAAGACTCCGCTCCAATATAGAAGCATCAAGAAATATGGACCAATAGGCTTTCTACAAACACTTCTATTCAATATCCATTGTTTCGTGTTCTGTCTTGTGTTGATACTTTTAATACCCTATTAATATCCTCTAATGCCACATCATCCTTCCCACCTCACTCAAATGTAATGCCACATCACCCTTCCCACCTCACTAAAATTAGATATATATATATATATATATATATATATATATATATATATATATATATATATATATATGTCGTACCTAGTAGCCAGAACTCACTTCTCAGCCTACTATGCAAGGCCCGATTTGCCTAATAAGCCAAGTTTTCATGAATTAATTGTTTTTCGACAACCTAACCTACCTAACCTAACCTAACCTAAATTTTTCGGTTACCTAACCTAACCTAACCTATAAAGATAGGTTAGGTTAGGTTAGGTAGGGTTGGTTAGGTTCGGTCATATATCTACGTTAATTTTAACTCAAATAAAAAAAAATTGACCTCATACATAATGAAATGGGTAGCTTTATCATTTCATAAGAAAAAAAATAGAGAAAATATATTGATTCAGGAAAACTTGGCTTATTAGGCAAATCGGGCCTTGCATAGTAGGCTGAGAAGTGAGTTCTGGCTACTAGGTACGACATATATATATATATATATATATATATATATATATATATATATATATATATATATATATATATATATATATATATGTCGTACCTAGTAGCCAGAACGTTCTTATCAGCCTACTATGCAAGGCCCAATTTGCCTAATAAGCCAAGTTTTCATGAATTAATTGTTTTTCGACTACCTAACCTACCTAACCTAACCTAACCTAACTTTTTAGGCTACCTAACCTAACCTAACCTATAAAGATAGGTTAGGTTAGGTTAGGTAGGGTTGGTTAGGTTTGGTCATATACCTACGTTAATTTTTACTCCAATAAAAAAAATTGACCTCATACATCATGAAATGGGTAGCTTTATCATTTCATAAGAAAAAAATTAGAGAAAATATATTAATTCAGGAAAACTTGGCTTATTAGGCAAATCGGGCCTTGCATAGTAGGCTGAGAAGTGCGTTCTGGCTACTAGGTACGACATATATATATATATATATATATATATATATATATATATGTCGTACCTAGTAGCCAGAACTCACTTCTCAGCCTACTATTCAAGGCCCGATTTGCCTAATAAGCCAAGTTTTCCTGAATTAATATATTTATTATAATTTTTTTCTTATGAAATGATAAAGCAACCCTTTTCTCTATGTATGAGGTCAATTTTTTTTTTATTGGAGTTAAAATTAACGTAGATATATGACCGAACCTAACCAACCCTACCTAACCTAACCTAACCTATATTTATGGGTAAGGTTAGGTTAGGTAGCCAAAAAAAGCTAGGTTAGGTTAGGTTAGGTAGGTTAGGTAGACGAAAAAACATTAATTCATGAAAACTTGGCTTATTAGGCAAATCAGGCCTTGAATAGTAGGCTGAGAAGTGCGTTCTGGCTATTAGGTACGACATATATATATATATATATATATATATATATATATATATATATATATATATATATATATATATATATATATATATATATATATATATATAGAAGGGAGTACCACCTCGAGCTGGAAGAAGGGGGACCCATAGCCTCGGAGGAAACCACGCATAACGCATTAGAGGGAATGTTTAGATCCCCTCCAATACAGTTTCTGTGTGCTTTTCTCCTACCACCCCCCTCTTTTTTTATTTTTTGTGCTTTATTATGCATTTGATGGTTACAAGATATACAGGGGTTGATACAAAAATAATAATGCAAAAATAATAATGCAAAAAGGTGCTTAAAGGTTATGGATCTCTTGAAAAACACAACAATGGGAAACATTGATGAATGTAACAGACGGGTTCGATCATTGATGCAAGTCAAACACTTCTTCGAATTCCTCTGAAGTTGGACTAGTGCCCAAGACGCAACAGGCATTTCCCCTCAGAATCGCAACACTGAGGCGCAGGAACAAGAAACTTTTTGCTCTCTGGTCTTTTGTAGCGCTGATCAATTTGTCCCCCAATTCCTTCAGGAACTTCAATGCACATTTTTCCCACGAACCGAGGGTCTCAGAGCCGATCGGAACAAATCTGTAGCAGTGTGCTAGACCTCTGTATTTAATAATTTTCTGTAACCTACCTAACCTAACCTAACTTTTTGGGCTACCTAACCTAACCTAACCTATAAAGATAGGTTAGGTTAGGTTAGGTATGGTTGGTTAGGTTCGGTCATATATCTACGTTAATTTTAACTCCAATAAAAAAAATTGACTTCATACATAATGAAATTGGTAGCTTCATCATTTCATAAGAAAGAAATTAGAGAAAATATATTATTTCAGGAAAACTTGGCTTATTAGGCAAATCGGGCCTTGCATAATAGGCCGAGAAGTGCGTTCAGGCTACTAGGTACGACATATATATATATATATATATATATATATATATATATATATATATATATATATATATATATATATATATATATATATATATATATATATATATATATATATATATATATATATATATATATATATATATATATATATATATATATATATCCCCTCCATATATATATATATATATATATATATATATATATATATATATATATATATATATATATATATATATATATATATATATATGCGAACAAGCCTGAATGGTCTCCAGGACAATATGCAACTGAAAACTCACACCCCAGAAGTGACTCGAACCCATACTCCCAGAAGCAACGCAACTGGTATGTACAAGACGCCTTAATCCACTTGACCATCACGACCGGACATAATGAGGTGATAGCCGAGGCTATTTGAACCACCCCACCGCCGGCACTCGGATAGTAATCTTGGGCATAGCATTTTACCAAATCACCTCATTCTTTGGGGCACACGTGAGGAACACAAATGCGAACAAGCCTGAATGGTCCCCAGGACAATATGCAACTGAAAACTCACACCCCAGAAGTGACTCGAACCCATACTCCCAGAAGCAACGCAACTGGTATGTACAAGACGCCTTAATCCACTTGACCATCACGACCGGACATAATGAGGTGATAGCCGAGGCTATTTGAACCACCCCACCGCCGGCACTCGGATAGTAATCTTGGGCATAGCATTTTACCAAATCACCTCATTCTTTGGGGCACACGTGAGGAACACAAATGCGAACAAGCCTGAATGGTCCCCAGGACAATATGCAACTGAAAACTCACACCCCAGAAGTGACTCGAACCCATACTCCCAGAAGCAACGCAACTGGTATGTACAAGACGCCTTAATCCACTTGTCCATCACGACCGGACATAATGAGGTGATAGCCGAGGCTATTTGAACCACCCCACCGCCGGCACTCGGATAGTAATCTTGGGCATAGCATTTTACCAAATCACCTCATTCTTTGGGGCACACGTGAGGAACACAAATGCGAACAAGCCTGAATGGTCCCCAGGACAATATGCAACTGAAAACTCACACCCCAGAAGTGACTCGAACCCATACTCCCAGAAGCAACGCAACTGGTATGTACAAGACGCCTTAATCCACTTGACCATCACGACCGGACATAATGAGGTGATAGCCGAGGCTATTTGAACCACCCCACCGCCGGCACTCGGATAGTAATCTTGGGCATAGCATTTTACCAAATCACCTCATTCTTTGGGGCACACGTGAGGAACACAAATGCGAACAAGCCTGAATGGTCCCCAGGACAATATGCAACTGAAAACTCACACCCCAGAAGTGACTCGAACCCATACTCCCAGAAGCAACGCAACTGGTATGTACAAGACGCCTTAATCCACTTGACCATCACGACCGGACATAATGAGGTGATAGCCGAGGCTATTTGAACCACCCCACCGCCGGCACTCGGATAGTAATCTTGGGCATAGCATTTTACCAAATCACCTCATTCTTTGGGGCACACGTGAGGAACTCAAATGCGAACAAGCCTGAATGGTCCCCAGGACAATATGCAACTGAAAACTCACACCCCAGAAGTGACTCGAACCCATACTCCCAGAAGCAACGCAACTGGTATGTACAAGACGCCTTAATCCACTTGACCATCACGACCGGACATAATGAGGTGATAGCCGAGGCTATTTGAACCACCCCACCGCCGGCACTCGGATAGTAATCTTGGGCATAGCATTTTACCAAATCACCTCATTCTTTGGGGCACACGTGAGGAACACAAAAGCAAACAAGCCTGAATGGTCCCCAGGACAATATGCAACTGAAAAACTCACACCCCAGAAGTGACTCGAACCCATACTCCCAGAAGCAACGCAACTGGTATGTACAAGACGCCTTAATCCACTTGACCATCACGACCGGACATTGTTCCTCACGTGTGCCCCAAAGAATGAGGTGATTTGGTAAAATGCTATGCCCAAGATTACTATCCGAGTGCCGGCGGTGGGGTGGTTCAAATAGCCTCGGCTATCACCTCATTATGTCCGGTCGTGATGGTCAAGTGGATTAAGGCGTATTGTACATACCAGTTGCGTTGCTTTTGGGAGTATGGGTTCGAGTCACTTCTGGGGTGTGAGTTTTCAGTTGCATATTGTCCTGGGGACCATTCAGGCTTGTTCGCATTTGTGTTCCTCACGTGTGCCCCAAAGAATGAGGTGATTTGGTAAAATGCTATGCCCAAGATTACTATCCGAGTGCCGGCGGTGGGGTGGTTCAAATAGCCTCGGCTATCACCTCATTATGTCCGGTCGTGATGGTCAAGTGGATTAAGGCGTCTTGTACATACCAGTTGCGTTGCTTCTGGGAGTATGGGTTCGAGTCACTTCTGGGGTGTGAGTTTTCAGTTGCATATTGTCCTGGGGACCATTCAGGCTTGTTCGCATTTGTGTTCCTCACGTGTGCCCCAAAGAATGAGGTGATTTGGTAAAATGCTATGCCCAAGATTACTATCCGAGTGCCGGCGGTGGGGTGGTTCAAATAGCCTCGGCTATCACCTCATTTTGTCCGGTCGTGATGGTCAAGTGGATTAAGGCGTCTTGTACATACCAGTTGCGTTGCTTCTGGGAGTATGGGTTCGAGTCACTTCTGGGGTGTGAGTTTTCAGTTGCATATTGTCCTGGGGACCATTCAGGCTTGTTCGCATTTGTGTTCCTCACGTGTGCCCCAAAGAATGATGTGATTTGGTAAAATGCTATGCCCAAGATTACTATCCGAGTGCCGGCGGTGGGGTGGTTCAAATAGCCTCGGCTATCACCTCATTATGTCCGGTCGTGATGGTCAAGTGGATTAAGGCGTCTTGTACATACCAGTTGCGTTGCTTCTGGGAGAATGGGTTCGAGTCACTTCTGGGGTGTGAGTTTTCAGTTGCATATTGTCCTGGGGACCATTCAGGCTTGTTCGCATTTGTGTTCCTCACGTGTGCCCCAAAGAATGAGGTGATTTGGTAAAATGCTATGCCCAAGATTACTATCCGAGTGCCGGCGGTGGGGTGGTTCAAATAGCCTCGGCTATCACCTCATTATGTCCGGTCGTGATGGTCAAGTGGATTAAGGCATCTTGTACATACCAGTTGCGTTGCTTCTGGGAGTATGGGTTCGAGTCACTTCTGGGGTGTGAGTTTTCAGTTATATATATATATATATATATATATATATATATATATATATATATATATATATATATATATATATATATATATATATATATGTCGTACCTAGTAGCCAGAATGCACTTCTCAGCCATATATGCAGGGCCCGATTTGCCTAATAAGCCAAGTTTTCATGAATTAATGGTTTTTCGACTACCTAACCTAACGTATCCTAACTTTTCCGCTACCTAACCTAACCTAACCTATAAAGATAGGTTAGGTTAGGTTAGGTAGGGTTGGTTGGGTTCGGTCATATATCTACGTTAATTTTAACTCCAATAAAAAAATATTGACCTCCTACATAATGAAATGGGTAGCTTTATCATTTCATAAGAAAACAATTAGAGAAAATATATTGGAGAACTGATTTTTCAATTACCGTCGACAGTCAAAAGAAACATAAGAAATATTGAGAAAATTCGTGTTAGAATTATTAATCTTATATTTTCTGTCATAGTTAATAATATATATAAATATATATATATATATATATATATATATATATATATATATATATATATATATATATATATATATATATATATATATATATATATATATATATATATATATATATATATATATATATATATATATATTAGTATATTTTGGTAGCAGTCTTTCCTGTAGACATATATTATTAAATATGACCGAAAAAGTAAGATTAATAATTCTAACACGAATTTTCTCAATCTTTCGTACATTTCTTTTCACTGTTGGAGGTAAATCAAAAATCAATTCTCCAAAATTCATTTTTATTTCTAGTCTGACGCGACACGAGCGTGTTTCGTAAAACTTATTACATTTTCAAAGACTTTAGTTCACAAATACACAACTGAATAGAACTTACGCATCTCCGATTTCATATCTACATTTGAGTGAGGTGGAAGGGGTGATGTGGCATTAACACAAGACAGAACAAGATGTGGTATTCATAGGGTATTAATTTCATCAACACAAGACAGAACAAGAGGTGGTATTAATAGGGTATTAATTTCATCAACACAAGACAGAACACGAAACAATGGATATTGAATAGAAGTGTTTGTAGAAAGCCTATTGGTCCATATTTCTTGATGCTTCTATATTGGAGCGGAGTCTTGAGGTGGGTAGAATATAGTTGTGCAATAATTGGCTGTTGATTGCTGGTGTTGACTTCTTGATGTGTAGTGCCTCACAAACGTCAAGCCGCCTGCTATCGCTGTATCTATCGATGATTTCTGTGTTGTTTACTAGGATTTCTCTGGCGATGGTTTGGTTGTGGGAAGAGATTATATGTTCCTTAATAGAGCCCTGTTGCTTATGCATCGTTAAACGCCTAGAAAGAGATGTTGTTGTCTTGCCTATATACTGGGTTTTTCGGAGCTTACAGTCCCCAAGAGGGCATTTGAAGGCATAGACGACGTTAGTCTCTTTTAAAGCGTTCTGTTTTGTGTCTGGAGAGTTTCTCATGAGTAGGCTGGCCGTTTTTCTGGTTTTATAGTAAATCGTCAGTTGTATCCTCTGATTTTTGTCTGTAGGGATAACGTTTCTATTAACAATATCTTTCAGGACCCTTTCCTCCGTTTTATGAGCTGTGGAAAAGAAGTTCCTGTAAAATAGTCTAATAGGGGGTATAGGTGTTGTGTTAGTTGTCTCTTCAGAGGTTGCATGGCTTTTCACTTTCCTTCTTATGATGTCTTCGACGAAACCATTGGAGAAGCAGTTATTGACTAGGACCTGCCTTACCCTTCAGAGTTCTTCGTCGACTTGCTTCCATTCTGAGCTGTGGCTGAGAGCACGGTCGACATATGCGTTAACAACACTCCTCTTGTACCTGTCTGGGCAGTCGCTGTTGGCATTTAGGCACATTCCTATGTTCGTTTCCTTAGTGTAGACTGCAGTGTGGAAACCTCCGCCCTTTTCCATGACTGTTACATCTAGAAAGGGCAGCTTCCCATCCTTTTCCATCTCGTAAGTGAAACGCAGCACGGAACTCTGCTCAAATGCCTCCTTCAGCTCCTGCAGATGTCTGACATCAGGTACCTGTGTAAAAATGTCGTCAACATACCTGCAGTATATGGCCGGTTTCAAGTTCATGTCGACTAAGACTTTTTGCTCGATGGTACCCATGTAGAAGTTTGCAAACAGGACACCTAGGGGAGAACCCATGGCGACCCCATCTACTTGCTTATACATGTGCCCATCCGGGCTCAAGAAGGGTGCCTCTTTAGTACAAGCTTGGAGTAGTTTCCTCAGAATATTTTCTGGTATGTCAAGAGGAGTACAGGCTGGATCACGATACACTCTGTCGGCTATCATTCTGATTGTCTCGTCCACAGGTACGTTGGTAAACAGCGATTCTACGTCCAACGAGGCTCTTATCCCTGTGGCCCGTGTGCCCCGCAGTAAGTCAACAAATTCCTTTGGAGACTTCAGGCTGAAGGCGCAAGGAACATAAGGAGTCAGCAGGCCGTTGAGTCGCTTCGCCAGTCTGTACGTGGGTGTGGGTATCTGGCTAATGATTGGCCGAAGTGGGTTTCCAGGCTTGTGTGTCTTGACATTTCCATACGCATATCCAGGTTTATATTCCCCAATGATCTTTGGCAGGTGGAGTCCAGATTTCTTGGCGTTCACAGTTTCGATCAGTTTGTTGACCTTTGCTTTTAATTCGGAAGTAGTGTCCTTCGTTACCCTTTGGAACTTAGTTTGGTCAGAGAGTATGATGTTCATTTTCGCCAGATATTCGTCTTTTTTTAAGAATGACATATATTGGCGACTTGTCACCTATCCTGGCAACTATCTCCTTGTTCTCACGAAGGCTTTTAGCTGCCGCTTTAAGCTCGGGGGACAGTATGGTGCTTCTGTAATTGCCTCGATTCTTTCCTCCTTCTGCAATAAGTTCTGCTTGTAAGGTATCTTTGGTAGTGACCTTTTCTGTCTCGAGGTCGAATATGTCGTCCAACAGAATTTCCAACTCTACTTTCCGGGCCATCTCACTCGGTCTGGACATAACATGACAGTTTATGCCCAGATTTAGGAGAGTGACTTGGTCCTCAGTGAGGTTAATTCCTGCAAGGTTCAGGAAGCCATCTCTTGGTCGTGGAATTGCCATAGGTCCTCCATATAATGTTGTTAGTTTCTTGATAATCCTTGTTTCAGTGCTGAGGTGATGTTGGTCTGTGAGGATGTCGAGGTGTTGTTCAATGCGGGTACGGATACTTTCGTCGATGTTGCTATTTCTCCACTCGTTTGTAGCATGAAGTAGTTGCGTTTTGTTGTCTTTGATTTCATTCTCTGCCTTGTATATCTGATCACGAATCAGATCCTGGCGATATTTTATCGTGAAGGCTTGATTCCTTGCTGCTGGGTCGTGCGCTTTAATATTACTATATTTTGGTAGCAGTCTTTCCTGTAGACATATATTATTAAATATGACCGAAAAAGTAAGATTAATAATTCTACACAAATTCCAGACACAAAACAGAACGCTTTAAAAGAGACTAACGTCGTCTATGCCTTCAAATGCCCTCTTGGGGACTGTAAGCTCCAAAAAACCCAGTATATAGGCAAGACAACAACATCTCTTTCTAGGCGTTTAACGATGCATAAGCAACAGGGCTCTATTAAGGAAACATATAATCTCTTCCCACAACCAAACCATCGCCAGAGAAATCCTAGTAAACAACACAGAAATCATCGATAGATACAGCGATAGCAGGCGGCTTGACGTTTGCGAGGCACTACACATCAAGAAGTCAACACCAGCAATCAACAGCCAATTATTGCACAACTATATTCTACCCACCTCAAGACTCCGCTTCAATATAGAAGCATCAAGAAATATGGACTAATAGGCTTTCTACAAACACTTCTATTCAATACCCATTGTTTCGTGTTCTGTCTTGTGTTGATGAAATTAATACCCTATTAATGCCACCTCTTGTTCTGTCTTGTGTTGATGAAATTAATACCCTATTAATGCCACCTCTTGTTCTGTCTTGTGTTAATGCCACATCACCCCTTCCACCTCACTCAAATGTAGATATAAAATCGGAGATGCGTAAGTTCTATTCAGTTGTGTATTTGTGAACTAAAGTCTTTGAAAATGTAATAAGTTTTACGAAACGCGCTCGTGTCGCGTCAGACTAGAAATAAAAATGAATTTTGGAGAATTGATTTTTGATTTACCTCCAACAGTGAAAAGAAATGTACGAAAGATTGAGAAAATTCGTGTTAGAATTATTAATCTTACTTTTTCGGTCATATTTAATAATATATGTCTACAGGAAAGACTGCTACCAAAATATACTAATATATATATGTATATATGTATATATATATATATATATATATATATATATATATATATATATATATATATATATATATATATATGTCGTACCTAGTAGCCAGAACTCACTTCTCAGCCTACTATGCAAGGCCCAATTTGCCTAATAAGCCAGGTTTTCATGAATTAATGTTTTTTCGTCAGCCTAACCTACCTAACCTAACCTAACCTAGCTTTTTTTGGCTACCTAACCTAACCTTACCTATATATATAGGTTAGGTTAGGTTAGGTAGGGTTGGTTAGGTTCGGTCATATATCTACGTTAATTTTAACTCCAATAAAAAAAATTGACCTCATACATAGTGAAAAGGGTAGCTTTATCATTTCATAAGAAAAAAATTATAGTAAATATAATAATTCAGGAAAACTTGGCTTATTAGGCAAATCGGGCCTTGAATAGTAGGCTGAGAAGTGAGTTCTGGCTACTAGGTACGACATATATATATATATATATATATATATATGTCGTACCTAGTAGCCAGAACGCACTTCTCAGCCTACTATGCAAGGCCCGATTTGCCTAATAAGCCAAGTTTTCATGTATTAATATATTTTCTCTAATTTTTTTCTTATGAAATGATAAAGCTACCCATTTCATTATATATGAGGTCATTTTTTTTTGTTGGAGTTAAAATTAACGTAGATATATGACCAAACCTAACCAACCCTACCTAACCTAACCTAACCTATCTTTATAGGTTAGGTTAGGTTAGGTAGCAGAAAAAGTTAGGTTAGGTTAGGTTAGGTAGGTTAGGTAGTCGAAAAACTATTAATTCCTGAAAACTTGGCTTATTAGGCAAATCGGCCCTTGCACAGTAGGCTGAGAAGTGCGTTCTGGCTACTAGGTACGACATATATATATATATATATATATATATATATATATATATATATGTCGTACCTAGTAGCCAGAACTCACTTCTCAGCCTACTATGCAAGGCCCGATTTGCCTAATAAGCCTAGTTTTCATGAATTAATGTTTTTTCGACTACCTAACCTACCTAACCTAACCTAACCTAACTTTTTCGGCCACCTAACCTAACCTAACCTATAAAGATAGGCTAGGTTAGGTTAGGTAGGGTTGGTTAGGTTCGGTCATATATCTACGTAAATTTTAACTCAAATAAAAACAAATTGACCTCATACATAATGAAATGGGTAGCTTTATCATCTCACAAGGAAAAAATTAGAGAAAATATATTAATTCAGGAAAACTTGGCTTATTAGGCAAATCAGGCCTTGCATAGTAGGCTGAGAAGTGCGTTCTGGCTACTAGGTACGACATATATATATATATATATATATATATATATATATATATATATATATATATATATATATATATATATATATATATATATATATATATATATATATGTCGTACCTAGTAGCCAGAACGCACTTCTCAGCCTACTATGCAAGGCCCGATTTGCCTAATAAGCCAAGTTTTCATGAATTAATTTTTTTTCGACTACCTAACCTAACCTAACTTTTCTGGCTACCTAACCTAACCTAACCTATAAAGATAGGTTAGGTTAGGTTATATGTACGGAACATATAATCTCTTCCCACAACCAGACCATCACCAGAGAAGTCTTAACTAAAAACACGGGAATCATCGATAGATACCGCGATAGCAGGCGGCTAGATATCTGCGAGGCACTACACATTAAAAAGTCGACACCAGCAATCAACAGCCAATTAATGCACAACTATATTCTACCCACTTCAAGACTCCGCACCAATATAGAAGCATCAAGAAATATGGGCCAATAGGCCCTTTGCAGTTACTTCCATTCTTCCCTTTAACTTACAAAATATTATCCCCATTGTTTCGTGTTCTGTCTTGTGTTTAAAGTTTGTTTTCACCTCATCCAAAACTGTTGTAACATATCACCTCACCCAAATGCAGGTATAAAATCGAAGCTGTTTAAACTCTGTTTTTTTGATAGAGAGGGTGATCATCCACTCCCAAATTACACTACTTCCGCGCCGTGGGAAGAGCCTACTTTCAAAATAGTAATAGAAAGTCTCCCAATGAAAAAGGCTGCCTATGATCCGACATTCCTAAGGCGCATAATAGAAGACCAAATGTATAGCATAGCAGTAGCAGGAGCCACCCACATCTTCACAGACGGATCGGTGGACACAGAATATGAGAGTGCTGGCGCTGCTCTTTGCACGACCAGCGTACAGGCATATTGGAGACTGGGAGGACTAGTATCATCAACCCAAACTGAGCTGTTTGCCATACAACAGGCACTCGCATATGTGATTGCACAAAACACTCAAAATGCAATCATACACACAGACTCAAAAGCTGCACTTCAAATACTAGGACAAAAACAGTGGAAAGATAATGTGGAAATAATTACCACCATTTTGTATCTTGGAGCAAAGGCAAAGGACTCAACATAACTTTAAACTGGATCCCATCCCATATTGGAATCCCAATAAATGAAAAAGCTGATGAAATTGCTAAATTGGCAACTCGTCATCCAGTGATACATAAAACAATTCAAACCAGCCTAGAGAACATAAAAAAAACATCATCACCAAAAAACTCTCACATCTCAACAAAGCCGACCTGCACCAGAGAATAGCTGAAGGTTCGCCATCTGCAACATGGTATCTTCAGGCAACCAAATTAGAAAGGTTAAATATCTCAAAAGGAATCCACAGGGAAATAGCAGTTAATGCCACATCACCATTTTAGAGACTACGTCTGGGTTACAGATGCAACTGGGAGATTGGTGAACCCCGACAGAGAGAGTGCATCTTCTGCCAAACTGTCACAGAAAAGCCATTACTTCACTATCTTCTGGAATGTGAAGCAACCAATGACCATAGAAGAGCTTTAAGAGTTCCTGAATCATGCAATGGCCACCATGAAGCCATCAACACAGCCACTCTCCTGGTCAACAAAGGTGCCCATCAGCTGGACACCCTCATAAAGACTGTGAAGCAGTATCCTCCCCCGCAAAAACAGCTTGATGGTTAAATGCAACATCAGAATACTGAGAGAAAAAAAATTCTACCACTTACTGGCTATTCATGCCCGTGCCACCTATTGGGTGGCTTAATCTTTATCTATCAATCAATCAACTCTGTTCAGTCTCAGTTGTGTGTGTGTAAACAAAAGTCTTTGAATATGTAATAAGTTTTACGAAACGCTTTCAAGTCTCGCGTCAGACAAGAAATGAAAATTAATTTTGGAGAATTGATTTTTCAGTTACCATCAACAGTGAAAGGAAATATAAGAAACATTGAGAAAATTCGTGTTAGAATTATTAATCTTACCTTTTCGGTCATATTTAATAATATATAATATATGTCTACAGGAAAGACTGCTACCATTTATATATATATATATATATATATATATATATATATGTCGTACCTAGTAGCCAGAACGCACTTCTCAGCCTACTATGCAAGGCCCAATTTGCCTAATAGGCCAAGTTTTCATGAATTAATTGCTTTTCGACTACCTAACCTACCTAACCTTACCTAACCTAACTTTTTCAGGCACCTAACCTAACCTAACCTATAAAGATAGGTTAGGTTAGGTTAGGTAGGGTTGGTTAGGTTCGGTCATATATCTACATTAATTTTAACTCCAATAAAAAAAATTTACCTCATACATAATGAAATGGGTAGCTTTATCATTTCATAAGAAAAAAATGAGAGAAAATATATTAATTCAGGAAAACTTGGCTTATTAGGCAAATCGGGCCTTGCATAGTAGGCTGAGAACTGCGTTCTGGCTACTAGGTACGACATATATATATATATATATATATATATATATATATATATATATATATATATATATATATATATATATATATATATATATATATATTATTTCTATATATATATATATATATATATATATATATATATATATATATATATATATATATGCCTATACTTGTGTAAACCACAAGTGAAGATTAACAATCTTTGGACAACACCCACCAGTGGGCCTCGAACCCAGAAAACACAACTACCTTCCAGTAGCTGCCATAACTAGTACGCCTTAACCCACTACACCATCAGACCCTACTAAAGAAGTAGAGACTTCGAGATATATATACATCTCAAATATCTCCACTTCCCGAGGGCACTAGACAAGTGAGAGGTTACTCTGCGTTTTTCATCAAGCCACTGTCAATGTGAGAGAACTCGTGTCCATGCTATAAGCCTATACTTGCATAAACCACAAGTGTAGATTAACAATCTTTGGACAACACCCACCAGTGGGCCTCGAACCCAGAAAGCGCAACTACCTTCCAGTAGCTGCCATAACTAGTATGCTTTAACACACTACACCATCAGACCCTACAAAAGAAGTAGAGACTTCGAGATATATATACACCTCAAATATCTCCACTTCCCGAGGGCACTAGACAAGTGAGAGGTTACTCTGCGTTTTTCATCACGTCACTGTCAATGTGAGAGAACTCGTGTCCATGCTATAAGCCTATACTTGCATAAACCACAAGTGAAGATTAACAATCTTTGGACAACACCCACCAGTGGGCCTCGAACCCAGAAAGCACAACTACCTTCCAGTAGCTGCCATAACTAGTACGCCTTAACCCACTACACCATCAGACCCTACAAAAGAAGTAGAGACTTCGATATATATATACACCTCAAATATCTCCACTTCTCGAGGGCACTAGACAAGTGAGAGGTTACTCTGCGTTTTTCATCAAGCCACTGTCAATGTGAGAGAACTCGTGTCTATGCTATAAGCCTATACATGCATAAACCACAAGTGAAGATTAACAATCTTTGGACAACACCCACCAGTGGGCCTCGAACCCAGAAAGCACAACTACCTTCCAGTAGCTGCCATAACTAGTACGCCTTAACCCACTACACCATCAGACCCTACAAAAGAAGTAGAGACTTCGAGATATATATACACCTCAAATATCTCCACTACCCGAGGGCACTAGACAAGTTTGAAGTTACTCTGCGTTTTTCATCAAGCCACTGTCAATGTGAGAGAACTCGTGTCCATGCTATAAGCCTATACTTGCATAAACCACAAGTGAAGATTAACAATCTTTGGACAACACCCACCAGTGGGCCTCGAACCCAGAAAGCACAACTACCTTCCAGTAGCTGCCATAACTAGTACGCCTTAACCCACTACACTATCAGACCCTACAAAAGAAGTAGAGACTTCGAGATATATATACACCTCAAATATCTCCACTTCCCGAGGGCACTAGACAAGTGAGAGGTTACTCTGCGTTTTTCATCACGCCACTGTCAATGTGAGAGAACTCGTGTCCATGCTATAAGCCTATACTTGCATAAACCACAAGTGAAGATTAACAATATTTGGACAACACCCACCAGTGGGCCTCGAACCCAGAAAGCACAACTACCTACCAGTAGCTGCCATAACTAGTATGCCTTAACCCACTACACCATCAGACCCTACAAAAGAAGTAGAAACTTCGAGATATATATACACCTCAAATATCTCCACTTCCCGAGGGCACTAGACAAGTGAGAGGTTACTCTGCGTTTTTCATCAAGCCACTGTCAATGTGAGAGAACTCGTGTCCATGCTATAAGCCTATACTTGCATAAACCACAAGTGAAGATTAACAATATTTGGACAACACCCACCAGTGGGCCTCTAACCCAGAAAGCACAACTACCTTCCAGTAGCTGCCATAACTAGTACGCCTTAACCCACTACACCATCAGACCCTACAAAAGAAGTAGAGACTTCGAGATATATATACACCTCAAATATCTCCACTTCCCGAGGGCACTAGACAAGTGAGAGGTTACTCTGCGTTTTTCATCAAGCCACTGTCAATGTGAGAGAACTCGTGTCCATGCTATAAGCCTATACTTGCATAAACCACAAATGAAGATTAACAATCTTTGGACAACACCCACCAGTGGGCCTCGAACCCAGAAAGCACAACTACCTTCCAGTAGTTGCCATAACCAGTACGCCTTAACCCACTACACCATCAGACCCTACAAAAGAAGTAGAGACTTCGAGATATATATACACCTCAAATATCTCCACTTCCCGAGGGCACTAGACAAGTGAGAGGTTATTCTGTGTTTTTCATCAAACCACTGTCAATGTGAGAGAACTCGTGTCCATGCTATAAGCCTATACTTGCATAAACCACAAGTGAAGATTAACAATCTTTGGACAACACCCACCAGTGGGCCTCGAACCCAGAAAGCACAACTACCTTCCAGTAGCTGCCATATCTAGTACGCCTTAACCCACTACACCATCAGACCCTACAAAAGAAGTAGAGACTTCGAGATATATATACACCTCAAATATCTCCACTTCCCGAGGGCACTAGACAAGTGAGAGGTTACTCTGCGTTTTTCATCAAGCCACTGTCAATGTGAGAGAACTCGTGTCCATGCTATAAGCCTATACTTGCAGAAACCACAAGTGAAGATATTGTCTAAGCTTATTGACACAAGTGTGTCAATAAGCTTAGACCCCAACTCCTTCAAAAAACTAGCAGCACTTCTACCGCAGGTACCAAGTGTCTCTCAGGCAATGGCGACAAAGTTGTAGTGGTGATGAAGGTCTCTGTATTTACGTGACTTGGCTGTTTCCCGGTGATTGGCAGTACCTCCTGCTTGTGCAGTACTGAAGTCAACATAAGTGTTGGCTAAAGTTTAAATGCAAGTGTTGTCTGCACCAACTTTCTGTAATGGCCCTACCCTCTCTACTCATTCTCTTCACTCAATACCCCCAACTTAACACTGCTTACAACTGTGAATGTGAGCTGGAATATTAAATGAGATGGAAACAACAAGAATAGGGATTATTAATATAAAACTAATAATTAAAACTCATTAAAACTGCCACCACCTCCAAAACCATTTGAATGTGTCTAAATTACTGCTTCCCCAGGAAGGAAGCGAATCAATAATCATGGAACTCAAGGTACAAGGAATCACGGAAAATGCTTGGGAATTAAAGATGTAATCTTTACTTAACTGGTTGAGATTCAAGAGCAACTTTAATATTCATTAATGGAGGAGAAAATAGAGGCAATTGTCCAAATACCACACAGACTGTCATGAATCAGCATTAATAACAAAAAGGGGGAAGCGAATAACTAAACACAAAACCGATTAAATTGTTTTATTTATCCCACGTACATTGAATCAAATTTAAAAATATATCCTACTTTACTAAGATATCCAACGAGGCAGTTGGAGAACGGTGTTTAATTTACTTGATGTACCAAAACTCAGACAGACATTACCTTAATCCTGCAAAATCGGTCAAGATGTTGAATGACTTGCCCGCACAGGTCAAGAGACCTGTACCCCAGTAAGCCCCAAGACACACTGACTTTAATATTTTCTAAAACTCCTACCAGGTCCCACCCACCTAGTTTCTAGGCCCAATTAACTCACCGCCTTCCAAAACTAGGGTCAATGAACTCAAACACAACTAGGAACTTTAGAAGCTTGGCTAATGGAATTGTCTGGCCCTACCCTGTGGGACTCTGCCTCCACAGGCCTCCATGGCTTCAACCAATCCGAATGAGGCTAGAAATAGGCAGGTTCTTTAGGCTCTGTTTCCCTTGAGAGAAGTCTCCACAAGTTCCCACGCCTTAGTGCCCGGACCTGGGGCCAGAGAGTCCAACCCACTGGCTGTTGGCCGAGTTGTATGACCCCAAGGCGAAATCTGAGACTATGGTTATATGGCCCTTAGTGAACTGCTCCTCGAATTGGTCAACGGTTATGGCGAAAGCAGGGGGAAGAGGGGAATGAGTGGGGGTTATCTTGAGGTTATCTTGAGATGATTTCGGGGCTTTAGGGTCCCCGCGGCCCGGTCCTCGACCAGGCCTCCACCCCCAGGAAGCAGCCCGTGACAGCTGACTAACTCCCAGGTACCTATTTACTGCTAGGTAACAGGGGTAGAGACGGGAAAAAAATGGCCTCCCGATTGCTCACTGGACTAAGGCAAACTTGCCTTCAAACCGTTTATGACCACGAGAGTCAGACTGTCACAAATAAGAGAGGAGGGGAACAAGTGAGAATACAATGACGAAAGCAAGGGTAGAGGGGAGTAAAAGGGGGGAAGGGGAGCAAAGAGGAGAGGGGAGAGCCATGAACTGAACACCAGATCCTTGCACCTTCCACTCCTCGGAAATAAAGAAATTTGTGTAAAGTACTTTAAGGCACACATTTCTTATCCTGCCCTATCATAACCATTAACTCCCAGAAAAAAATAAAAAATTAACTCAACAATAAATGACCCAATGCCTCAAAACAAAACAAAAATTAACTAATCCTGACTAATTCTAATACAATCTCCAAACACACAAATTGCACCCCCAAAAGGTGTGCCCCAACATGTATGACAAACATAACATTAAAACAAAACAACAGCAAGAGGGGAGCCGGTCGGCCGAGCGGACAGCACGCTGGACTTGTGATCCTGTGGTCCTGGGTTCGATCCCAGGCGCCGGCGAGAAACAATGGGCAGAGTTTCTTTCACCCTATGCCCCTGTTACCTAGCAGTAAAATAGGTACCTGGGTGTTAGTCAGCTGTCACGGGCTGCTTCCTGGGGGTGGAGGCCTGGTCGAGGACCGGGCCGCGGCGACACTAAAAAAAAAAAAGCCCCGAAATCATCTCAAGATAACCTCATGATAACAGCAGTAATACATAAGGCAGAGACCGTCCCAATAATTTTTGCTGTCCAACTTGGATGCAGCCCCGTATCCCTTCCAACTACCTGGAAGACAAAACATCATATCCTATCCATATATAGTAACACATAAACTTTAAAGATCCATACCTAACAACTTACAACTAGCTAAAATCATCGGATAGCCCTCAGCTATCAAATATTCCTCCTGGAATTAAAATCAAACACATCACAACACATAAAAAGAGAAAAATTAAAAATAAACAATGTCATTAAAAATTCAGAGGAAAATATTATTAAAAATAGAGGAACACTACCTCTCAAGGACCTAGTGTTCCACTCCACACGTGAGGCAACTGCCCAACACAATGTATCTAGATCCTTAAAATCTAAAGAAAATACCCAAAAATATTTTATTAAAAAAAATCAATGTCCACAGACATGTCTCGTAACCAACAAAAATACACAGGATATGAGTTTCTAAAACTCCTAATATCCCAGAGTTCATACCCAAGTCTACAGCAACAGCGGGTGAAGACATTTTCAGACTGTGTACCACTCCCCCCCCCCCTTTTGTTCATTAAGTCACCAAACAAAAAATAAGAATATATATAAACATCAGTTTCTAGGATCTAGTAAAATCTAGATAAAGTTCCCCACTGATCCACGCTTCTAGAGACCCTATGCAGGCTGAAGAAATGATAGGACGAAGACTGAAGAAATGATAGGACGAAGAGGAACACCAGGTTTATGAGTCATAGGAAGATCATAGAAATAAGGAAGAGAAGGGCAGATGACACGGAAACGTTTAATGAGATCAAAGTCAGGAGGACAAAGACTAGAGTGCTGTCTTAGTTTGCAGTTAAAGGAGGTTTTGAGGCGATCCAAAGGGTTAGAAGTCAGGGGAGCATAATTGCGAGAGTCAGAGAGCAACACATCTGCTTTTCAGGGGTAGCCCTCACGGTCAAAGACAGTCACCGAATTTCCTTTGTCGGAAGGAAGGATAAGAATAGAGTTGCTAGATTTCAGGGAGGCAAGGGCAAGCTGGAAGCGATGAGGAAGGTGGTGATTTTTAGAAAACAAACTGTCAAGAACGGGGATAAGGGCCCCTCTAAAGGCAGACAGGTCCGAAAGAGTACTTGAGTTAGAATTGACAAATCTGTCAAAGGAACTAATGAGATCAATGCCACAGCGTGAGCCAGGGGAAGTAGCAAAAGACAGACCAAGGCCAAGAAGTTCTTGCTGGTGCTTAGAAAGAGAGTAGGATGAAAGGGAGTATTTGGCCCAAGGACTGTTGGAGATCAGACGTTGAAGTTTGTTGTGTAGTGTGGAGGAGTCGTGGGAAGAGGAGAGGTGAACAGTATCAAATGCAATTGGATATTGCATTTGAAATAGGATATTGCATAGATCACTGGGAAGAGAAGAGGACAGAAAGCGTTGATGTTGACGAACAGCAAGAAAAGCCTCGTCAACTTGTAAGGAGGTGGCGTGAATAAGTTCTTGAAGAAGAAGGCTGGCATGTTCAGCAAAAGGAGATCCCGAAGTGTTGAAATGGAGAAAGTGAGATAAAGAAAGAGGGAGAACATGCTCAGCAAGACAGTCTTTAAGAAACCTGAGCTGGTTCTTTCGCAGCTTGGCGGCAAGAAGGGAAGATTCAAAGGCGCGAAAAGGCTGTTTAATGGAAGGTAGAGCATCGAAGAAATTGAACTGAGTAAAACGCTTACGTGTGCTATCCATATTCAGGCGATGAGTCACAATAACATGGCTAAAGTATGTTGACCAGACCACATACTTGAAGGTGAAGGGACGACGACGTTTCGGTCCGTCCTGGGCCATTCTCAAGTCGATTGTGATGAGGAAGTAGAGACAGGCAAAAAACAGGCAAGAGAGAGCTAAGGAGCAAAGTAAGGTGTAGTAGAGGGGATAGTAATAGTAATAAGAGCTGCAGAGGGCCTATTGGCCCATACGAGGCAGCTCCTATTATAACCACCGAATGAGAAGGAGATAGGAATAAGAAGAGGATAGCAAGGGAGCGTAGGAGAAGACAATGAACAAAAAAAGGGAGAAGAGAGAATGACAAGGAAAGAGAAAGAAAGATAAATGGAAGGGGTAGGCTTATGTTAGGTCACGTTTGTTAGAAAGATTAGAGCATTTGAGTATATACTGTGAAAGGGAAGATTCCACAGCAACAAAGCCAGGACTCAAGTTCATGTTGGGTACATTGTGTATTAGAGCCGATTCAACAAGACGGCGTCTGTGTAGAGTAGAGGCAGGAAAGATTATTTTGGAGGAAGACCAATCAATGGGATGATTAGAATCCCTCAGATGGCAGAAGAGAGCATTGTTAGTGTCTGCAGACTTAACACTTATCTTGTGTTCTTTAAGTCTGTCATTCAGTGTACGGCCAGTTTCACCAAAGTATTGGAGAGGGCAAGACGAACAGGAAATAGAGTAGACACCAGCAGCATTAGAAGCAGGAGGAGCAGTGTGAACTAGATTGCTACGAAGTGTGTTAGTTTGTCGAAAGGCGAGTTTAATGTCAAGAGAACGAAAGGTATTGGTAAAAGTTTTGAGTTCAGATATGAAGGGAAGGCATAGTACAGTGCTACTAGTGTTGGAAGCAGGTTTAGGATGAAAGAAATTTCGTTTAGCTTGAGAGTAGGCACAGTTGATGAAATGCAAAGGGTAACCAAGGCGAGAGAATGATTTGTAGATAAATGCAATTTCAGAATCAAGAAACTGAGGGTCGCTAATGCGTAGAGCGCGGAGGATGAGAGAGACGAGGACACTTTTCTTAACAGAAGGAGGATGGAAGGAAAAGAATGGAATGTATATGCCACTATGCAAGGGTGTACGGTAGACAGAGAAAAAGAACCCAGACACAGAGATGTGGACATGAACGTCAAGAAAAGGAAGGAGGGAATTAGATTCCCACTCAACTTTGAAATGGATATATGGAGCCAGATTTTTAAGAGAGGCGAGGAAAGGCTGGAAAAGATTAAGGTCATGAGACCATAAAGCAAAAAGTCATCAACATAGCGAAGTCAAAGAGAGCGACGAGTATCAATAGAAGGAAGAAGAACAGTTTCGAAGTATTCCATGTAGAAATTAGCAAGAACAGGGTAGAGAGGGGAACCCATAGCGACACCGAAAGTTTGAGTGTAATATTTACCGTTGAAAGAGAAAGAGTTAGAGTCAATACAGAGTCTAATGAGATTCAGAAAAACGTCAGTGGGAAGCGGGAGGAAGAAGGCCCTCTGACGCCTTCTGTCTAAGGAAAGAGAGAACGTCATCGAGCGGAACATTAGTAAACAGAGAGTCGACATCAAGATTAAGCATCTTACAAGAGGGTTGCAGGCGCAGTCTTTTTATGAAGTCCTGAGAGTGACGAAGGTGGGCAGGGGAAAAAGTGCCAAGGTAAGGTGTCAGGGTTTTAGCGAGCCAGGAGGCAAGAGGATAGCTGACAGAGCCCCGTGAAGAAATGATAGGACGAAGAGGAACACCAGTTTTATGAGTCTTAGGAAGACCATAGAAATAAGGAAGAGAAGGGCAGATGACACGAAAACGTTTCATGAGATCAAAGTCAGGACAAAGACTAGAGAGCTGTCATAGTTTGAAATTAAAGGAAGTTTTGAGGCGATCCAAAGGGTTAGAAGTCAGGGAAGCATAAGTGCGAGAGTCAGAGAGCAGGACATCTGCTTTTCGGTCAAGTCCTCACGGTCAAGGACAACCACCGAATTGCCTTTGTCGGAAGGAAGGATAAGAATTGAGTTGCTAGATTTCAGGGAGGCAAGGGCAAGCGATGAGGAAGGTGGTGTTTTTAGAAAACAAGCTGTTAAGAACGGGGATAAGGGCCCCACTAAAGGCAGACAGGTCCGAAAGAGTACTAGAGTTGGAATTGACAAACCTGTCCAAGGAACTAATGAGATCATTGCCACAGCGTGGGCCAGGGGAAGTAGCAAAAGACAGACCAAGGCCAAGAAGTTCTTGCTGGTGCTTAGAAAGAGAATAGGATGAAAGGTTGGTAACAGTCAGAGAGAGAGTATTTGGCCCAAGGCTTGTTGGAGATCAGGCGTTGAAGTTTGTTGTGTAGTGTGGAGGAGTGGTGGGAAGAGGAGACCTGAGTAGTGTCAAATGCAATTGGAAATAGGATATTGCATAGATCATTGGGAGGAGAAGAGGACAGAAAGCGTTGATATTGACGAACAGCAAGAAAAGCCTCGTCAACTTGCAAGGAGG
This sequence comes from Procambarus clarkii, assembly GCF_040958095.1. Classification (NCBI taxonomy): domain Eukaryota; kingdom Metazoa; phylum Arthropoda; class Malacostraca; order Decapoda; family Cambaridae; genus Procambarus; species Procambarus clarkii. The sequence continues at coordinate 7,738,032 of NC_091225.1, forward strand.
TGGCATGAATAAGTTCTTGAAGAAGAAGGCGGGCATGTTCAGGAAAAAGGAGATCCCGAAGTGTTGAAAAAGGAGATCCCGAAGTGTTGAAATGGAGAAAGTGAGATAAAGAAAGAGGGAGAACATGCTCAGCAAGACAGTCTTTAAGAAACCTGAGCTGTTCTCTCGCCGCTTGGCGGCAAGAAGGGAAGATTCAAAGGCGCGAAAAGGCTGTTTAAAGGAAGGTAGGGCATCGAAGAAATTGAACAGAGTAAGACGCTTACGTGTGCTATCCATATACAGACGATGAGTCACAATAACGTGGCTAAAGTATATTGACCAGACCACACACTAGAAGGTGAAGGGACCGTCCTGGACCATTCTCAAGTCGATTGTGATGAGGAAAAAAGATAAAGATTAAGCCACCCAAGAGGTGGCACGGGCATGAATAGTCCATAAACAGTGATGAGGAAGTTGTTGTTGTTATAGATTCAGCTACTGGGAACAAGTTCCAAGTAGCACGGGCTATGGTGAGCCCGTAACTTACCTGGCACAGGAGCGGGGCAAGAAGCACTGGCTATGGTTAGCCTCGTGAACGGGAGATGTCTTCCGTAGATTGATTGATTGATGAAGATTAAGCCACCCAAGAGGTGGCACGGGCATGAATAGCCCGTAAGTGGTGGCCCTTTCGAGCCATTACCAGTATCAAAAGATGATACTGGAGATCTGTGGAGGCGCAACTGCACCCTGCGTGACGGGAGATGTCTCCCGGACCAAATGGTGATCAAATGGTCTGTCTTCCGTAGTAGAGACAGGCAATAAATAGGCAAGAGAGAGCTGAGGAGCGAAGTAAGGTGTAGTAGAGGGGATTGAAATAATAATAAGAGCTGCAGAAGGCCTATTGGCCCATACGAGGCAGCTCCTATTATAAGCACCGAATGAAAAGGAGATAGGAATAAGAAGAGGATAGCAAGGGAGCGTAGGAGAAGACAATGAACAGAAAAAGGGAGAAGAGAGAAAGAAAAGGAAAGAGAAAGAAAGATAAATGGAAGGGGTATGCTTATGTTTGGTCACGTTTGTTAGAGAGATTAGAGCATTTGAGTATATACTGTGAAAGTTAAGATTCCACAGCAACAAAGCCAGGACTCAAGTTCATGTTGGGTACATTGTGTATTAGAGCCAATTCAACAAGACGGCGTCTGTTTAGAGTAGAGGCAGGAAAGATTATTTTGGAGGAAGACCAATCAATGGGATGATTAGAATCCCTCACATAGCAGAAGAGAGCATTGTTAGTGTCTACAGACTTAACACTTCTCTTTTGTTCTTTAGGTTTGACATTCAGTGTACGGCCAGTTTCGCCAAAGTATTTTGAGAGGACAAGACGAACAGGAAATAGAGTAGACACCAGCAGCATTAGAAGCAGGAGGAGCAGTGTGAACTAGATTGCTACGGAGTGTGTTAGTTTGTCGAAAGGCGAGTTTAATGTCAAAAGGACGAAAGGTATTGGTAAAAGTTTTGAGTTCAGATATGATGGGAAGGCATAGTACAGTGGTACTAGTGTTGGAAGCAGGTTTAGGATGAAAGAAATTTCGTTTAGCTTGAGAGTAGGCACAGTTGATGAAATGCAAAGGGTAACCAAGGCGAGAGAATGATTTGTAGATAAAGGCAATTTCAGAATCAAGAGACCCTACTAGTTGGTTCTCATACCAGTTCAATCATACAACTTATCTAGAGACGGTAATTTTCTAGTAACAATTTTCTAGATGTTCACTTTCTAGATTTATTTCTCTATTTCACTAGTTATAGTTTTCAAAATTTTCTATGGTTCAAGGGGTCCCTTTTCTAAGGTGTACAGATGTTTTACTATCAGATGGAAAATTAAAAGTTGAACTAACTGTTCCGAGTTAACACCACTTACTATTTAATATCATTTATTTTTAAATGAAACTTTTCTAAGATTTCTATAGTTCTCTCGTGGTGATATCTCGTTGAGCTTGAGCTGTAGATTCCAGTGGCTACCTAATGTTGCTTGAAGATCCTGGTCGTCTGGATGTTCCATTTTCGGCCTCTTCCAAACTACGGACAGTACAGGGGGTCTCGTACTGCCCTCAACTGACCTGAGTGACAGCTGATAGTTAGCGGCTGTCTGCTCAGGTGGACCCGCTAAAAGGAACCCGGGTTCCCCTCTTTTTATCGCTCCCAGTCAGAGGGATTGTCGTAAAACTTGGCTACCACAGTAGAGCAGAGCTTCGACGTGTCACGATGTCTCGCGTTGGTAGTGTGTTTCGAGTGGCATTGAAGAGCATGGCATGGTGACAGGACAGGTGGGCCCTGCCTCAGCTCCTGGGCGACGTCATCTACCGGCGTTTACTTGTTATGCCGGTACTACTGGACCGGTACACCTTCCGTGCAACTCCTTTTGTACCTGAGCTTGGGCCGAGGTACAGGGTTGTATCTCATCTTGCGATTCAGCAGCACTCTGTAGAGGTAGTGCTGTTCGTGCCCGAGACCGCTGTGTTGCATCTTGGTTTCCACAGACAACGCAACCGAAGGTTTTGAGAGAGCTACAAGTCGTTGCAATTGGCGTTCTTTGTAGAACACTCGTCTTCCACTTCCGGTTTTCCCTCAGTCTTGACTACGCGGCTGGTGGGCTTGGTTGGTGACCTTGAGACAGCTTGCCCACGGTGCTGTGACGTTGACTGGACTCTGCTCCGGGAAGACAGCATAGTGAAACGGGACAACCTCGTTAGTGACGTGAGGTGTCGGTCGGGTGACTGTACACCTGTCACCCCTTCCGGATAACCAATTGGCGGGCTACCGGGTACAAGGGAGAGGACTTTATGTAACGTGCTTCAGACCCCAATCTTATCAGACAGGTGGGTCATCTCCAGATCTGCTGATGTCGATCCTTGGTTCACGTGTGCCTGGGAGGCTGGAACTGGTGTACCATCAGACCTGAGAAAGACAGACAACAACAAATGACAGAAGCATGGATATTACTCTGGGGTATAGGAAGTTGGAAAACCCCAGAGCAGGGCAGGTATGCTACCTGAGTCATGAACACCAGTAAATACACACCATTGCCTCTACAGGATATCTATTATGAATTTTACTAAACCTGACTAGGGAAGTTAACTAACATCTACTGTACAGCTCGCGACCTTGTTACAATGGGGTGACAAGATTGAACTTTACTAATGAGATTTGACAGAAGGTCATCCTCTGCATCTGACTCAGTACTTGAATCATTGGATAGATCAGGAATTAGACTTGCTGAAGGCAGCTCTAATTCCTCCCTTGCGTAATAAGGTTTTAACTTATTAATATGAATCGTTCTCTCAACTTGGTCCTCAAAAATACCTTTAATAACAAAATTAACGGGACCTTTTCTTTCAATTGCTCGATAAGGGCCCCACCATCTAGGTGCAAGTTTCCTACTTTGAATGGCTGGAGCCGCTTCATTAACTCTCAACTCAAAACTCCCGTCTTTCAACTTAGGAGGTAGTACCCTCTTGTCATAATGCTGAGAATAGCGGTCTCGTGCTGTTTTGGAAGCCCTAGCCGCAATTCTCCATGCATTTTTATATCTTATTTAAAACCTCTGATGGTTAATCTTCCCCATATACAATGTTATGTCTGTTAAGCAGACCTGATGGGAAATTACATGAATGACCTGTAAACAGCAAAACGGGTTGGGTGTTAATTGACTGATGAATGGCAGTGTTCAGAGCCAGCTGGACATAGGGCAGGTGTTTGTCCCATGAATTTGCATCATGCTCTGCAAGGATTGCAAGCATATCTGTAACTGACCGGTTCGTCCATTCTGTCATGCCGTTAGCCTGAGGGTGATAAGCCGTAATGAATGCTGACGTGGTTTCTAAAATTTTACATACTTCTCTAAAAATATTCCCATTAAATTCCTGACCTCGGTAAGAAACTCACACTTTAGGGAGACTGAATAGAGTGACGAACCTATCCAAGAACGCCTTTGCAACAGTATGAGAGTCTTTCTGAGGCAATGCAATCAGCGTGGTTGAAATTTAAATAAGTTTATTGATGTAAAATACACACAAAGGGATGAGGTAGCTCAAGCTATTCTCACCCCGTTCAGTACATCGTGTTAATACATACATAGACACACATCACAAACAATAAACATATTACCAAACATTCTGAGAGATAAACATATACATTTCTTCCTTCACAAGTAGTATGGTATCAGACGTCACACAAATACTTTTATGACCTAGGTATACTATATAGACAATTTGCAAGAGACATGCAGATAATACAACAAAATATTAGTCTTGGTGCAAAATTCTTATATCTCTCAAGAATATCATCAACCTTTCCGTTGTGACACATCCAGGCTATTTGTTCAGGAACAGTCCTAATCTCAGTGTTTCTATATACATTAATTAACGGACAATCAAGAACATAATGGGCAAGGGTGTGAGACCTTAATATACCACATAGTTTACACTTCGTGTCATTATCATGAACACCTATCCCATATTCCCAGTAATATTTGTACCCAAGCCTGAGCCGCATGTAAACAGAGTCACTCCAAGCATGTCTCCTTTTACCATAAGTGAAATGGGTGTTTTGACTCACATACATGTAGTGTTGCATGGCTTGACTTCCCTCATACATTATATCTCTCCTCTTCACTCCTGCCTGTGCCTGAATATTTCTGATTTTGCTTCTTATTTGTCTCATTGTGAATTCACATTCAATGTCAACTTGAGGTTTTGATGTTACACGTTTGGCCAAGTCATCCGCCACCTCGTTGAGCACTATTCCAACATGAGATGGAATCCACATGAATTTCACACTATGATCTTTCAGCTGTATCTCAGTTATTCTTCTATAACAATCCTCAACTATGGACATTAAGACTGGGTTTCGACTGTTTAAGGACTCAAGTGCTACTCGGCTATCGACAAATACAAAAATATTTTTGTCGTCATGACGTACTTCCTCCAAACGCGCCAGAATGGCCTGCAGTTCAGCTTCTGTGGATGATATATAAATACTAAGCCGGAGTTCAATTATCCTGTCCACAGTCCCAAACTCAGTATATTCCCTATCAGCGTGGTGTACCTGGAAAGGTGGTCTACCAACACCAATACGTGACGATTTCTTGAATGACTGTTATCTTGAGTTATTTTGATATGATTTCGGGCCTTTAGTGTCCCCACGGCCCGGTCCTCGACCAGGCCTCCACCCCCCAGGAAGCAGCCCGTGACAGCTGACTAACACCCAGGTACCTATTTTACTGCTAGGTAACAGGGGCATAGGGTGAAAGAAACTCTGCCCATTGTTTCTCGCCGGCGCCCGCGATCGAACCCGGGACCACAGGATCACAAATCGAATGTGCTGTCCGCTTGGCCGACCGGCTCCCTTTGTGCAGATCAATCAGAGCAGACCCCACCCGATCTAAGGGTTCAAAAATTTCTGGGAATTCTTGCAATGGAGCTTGTACCTTAAGGGTACCTTTCCTCCTTTGGCAGTGACCACAGGACTTAACGAAGTTAATGACCTCTGTTAACATACCGGGAAAGAAAAAGAGTGACTTGGTTTTCATGTGAGTTTAAAAAAAAACCCGGAGGACCTGCAATCTTAGACACATGTGCGAGTCTCAGCACCGACGTTCTCAATACATCTGGGATAAACAGCTGGAAAACTGCACGATCCTTCTGTCCCTTTACATAAAATAAGACCCCATCCCTCATTTCAAAGTCATGAATTGCTAAATTACGTTTCTTTGACGGATATTTACCTCACTCCAAATGTTCAATAATTTCCTTCCACGTGGGTTCGTTCATCTGGAATTCTCGCATTTTTTCACTGGAAATATTTTCAATATTTAGGTTTACGCTAATCGTAGCAATGTTTCTACTCAATGTGTCTGGTGCAACATGTGATGGACCAGGCTTGTAAAGTATTTGGAATTATTGAGCAGCTAGTTCATGAGACCAACGTGACATGCGATGGCACTTAGTTCTTTTCATAAAAATATGAGTTAAAGCCCTGTGATCTGTGTAAATGACAAAGTGACGTTGGAAAAGATACGGCTCAAAGTATCTGACACTTTCTACCACAGCCAAAGCTTCCCTATCCGTTGCAGAATAGAGGACCTCCGGCTCCTTAACCTTCCTGCTAAAATATGCAACTGGGTGAGGAAGATTGTCATAATTGCGTTGCATTAAACACCCCCCAATTGCTATTCCTCTGGCGTCTGTGTGTACTTCCCACTCCTTATCAAAATCAAGTACTGCTAATACTGGGGTGGTAATGAGTTGACTTTTTAATTTTGCATAAGCAGTATCATGCTCTGGTTTCTAAATGAATTTAGCATTTTTCTTAGTGAGCTCAGTTAAGGGTGCTGATGTACTAGCAAAACCCTCAATCTGGCGACGAAAATATCCGGCTGCCCCCAGAAAGCTGCGAACATCCCTTGCTGTCTTTAGTGTTGGCATGTCAGCAATGGCGCGACAGGAGTCGGGGTCAGGTCGGATACCGTCTGTGCTCACCTGGAATCCCAGAAACTTGAATTTCTGAGATGCCAGAGTGTATTTCCCCACATTGAGTTTGAACCCCGCCTTATCTAATGATGTCAACGTCTCAGTCAAATCTCGTAAGTGCTCATCAAACGTCCGGGAGTAGATAACCACATCATCCAGGTACGCTAATGAGTGCCTTCCCAAGACTGGACTGGGGATATAATTAATTGCCCTCTGAAATGACGAAGGCGTTGTTTTTAACCCGAAAGGCATACGCATGAACTGATAAGTATGAACACCATCAGAGAAACCAGTTTTTTCTCTATCCTTCTCAGAAACAGAAATGGCCCAATACGCAGTATTGGCATCCAGAGTGGAAAAGTACTTTGCTGCCCCAAACTGATCTATTATTTCCTGTAGTCCGTGGCAAAGGGTACACATCCCCTTTAGTAATTTCATTGACCTTCCGGTAGTCAACACAAAACCTGTAACTATCCGGTTTACATACCAACACCACTGGCGACAACTATGGTGACGTCCTAGGCTCTATCACATTCTGTCTCAACATTTTCTGACACTCATCCCTAATTACTTCTTTTGCCCGTTCCGGAAGGCCCCATTGACGAGTGTAAATAGGAGGATGATCACCTGTAGGAATAACATGTTCAATTCTATCCAGAAGACCGATTTGATCGTCTTCTGTTGCAAACTGTCAAGGGAATTTACGTAATATCCTTCTCAAAAGTTTCCTACCTGACTGTTACACATTTTGCAAGTCCAGAGCCGAGATTAGATTATCTACTTCCTGAGTATTACTACTTTTCCCTGTCTCGGTCTTGTACTTCCCCTGTTTAATACTATCTGAAACATTAAGTGCACTACATTGTGCTATGGTGGCTGGCATCTCCTCTTGGCTTTGATACTGAAACATTCCCGTCTTTTCCACAATCATAGCCTGAGACAACCTATCACCTGCTCTGAAACGATAGGTTGTGTGCGAGATTGACAACTGCAATAGGGCACCTTTATCAAGCAATGTGATTAAATGATGAGGGATCAACAACCTGTCACATCTCCCCGCCACCTGAAAGGTGGTACCTGGTGCAATGTGACGTCCCACTGATATTTTAATAAATTTAACTGAATGGGGTGGGCAACATTGTTTCATCAAGGCATGTAACCCACATGACTTCTTATCTGTGTCTGGAAGAGACTTAAACAACAACTTAGGGTTGTGAATGTTGTACTTTTGTTTCTTACTAATGGAGGCAACCACTGGCGGATGATCTACCATTCTAATGGGATAAACTACCTCTCATAACCTCATTCTGCACTTCCTTGCTCCCTCGTGAGCTGACAGAGAAAAGTTAACCCATCCCAGGAAATCCATTCCCAATAAAATCTGACCAGGAAATGCAAGATTCTCGACAATCGTGCAATTATGTGGGGGTAAGATTCTTCCTTACCCACTTTAAAATTGAGAGAAGCCTGGCCCAAGATATTAATCTCTTGACCATTAACTGCTGTTAAATGCTTCCCACAACGTTTAAAGTGTGCATCTTTAAATTTGCTGAAGGCTGACTTTTTAATGAGAGTTGCTTGACTTCCGGTGTCCACAAAAATACTGTCATTCTTAAACCTTCCACCTTCATCTCAAGCGTAGGTCTACCACCACTACAGGCGGCCTCGTTTCAATCCTTCTTTGATACTTGCCGGCAGTTCGTCCACACGTATCTTAGCTTGCCTCATTGTAAACAGGGGCGGGGGTCCCACCCAGCACCTAGTGAGGGATGAATCGTGCGCGCACCTTCCATGACGGTCGTTTGAGGGTGACCTGACTGACTACTATCCCTTACCTGCACTGTTTTGGTGCCCACCACCTACCTCAACATAAGGTGACGGCGGGGATGTCTCCCGAACAGTATCCAAATGGTCTCCCATTGAGTCTCAGGCCAGACTCACAAGTTCCTTTAAGCTCAATGAAATGTCCCGTGTGGCCATGTACGGTCCGATTGTAAGAGGTAAAGCCTGACAGAACAACTGCTTTGCATATTGTTCCCCTTGGACCGCATCGAGCCCAAGATCCTGAGTCAGGTCACTAACCTTACTCCTCTGTGAGGCGCCAAAATCCTACAAATACGCCCCGCTCTTCCACTTAAGCGATGTTAAGTACTTTCGCGCTTCCTCTTTAGTTATAGGGGTCTTATACCTATCCTTGATGGCCTAAATAAGCTGTGGACAGGTCACCAGGTATCTGAAGTCCTCAGACTTCAGAAGGGGACCATCGCTATCTACACACACCCCAGTGGTCAGAGAAATCTTTGTCTCATCATCGGGGGCCCCTGCCAGTACAGACTCCATCTGCCATAATCAATTCTCGTTGCTGCGGTTCCGTTCCACCTTGTTTGAGGGCAGTTCTGAACAAACTAATCTAGGCAGAGTTTTCTTAGGAAGAAACGCCGTAAAACCCGCTCTATATGAGGACGTACTTGGGGTGTGGGGAGACACAGGACCCTAGGAAGCTGGGTACACTTGGGAAGGGATTGCTGAGGGTAGGGTGGGAGTCTGATACGGAAGAGCATGTGGTTGGTAGTGTTGATGATAGTATAGTGGTTGTTGGTGGTGTGGTAGGTAGTGAGGTGGTTGTGGCTGGTAATGTGGTGGGTAGTAGGGGGAAGTGCGGTGGGTAATATGGTGGGTAGTATGGTGGGTGTGATGGCTGTTGTGTATGTGGTGGTTGTTGTGGTGGTTTTCCTGATTGTAAGGATGGAGTTGGTACTGTGTTCGGTGAGCCAGACTGTACCAATCCCTGGGGCCCTGCAGTGGCATCATTCCCTGGAGTCCCTTGTTGGACGGGGGTGGATGTTCTATTGTTGGGGTCTACTTCCCTATCACTCCTTATGGCCGCACCAATCATCGATAGCCCCCAACGAAATCCTGCTATCGTCCAGGGCTGCTGCCCACTGGGTGCTCCCTGGGCTCCCGATGGGGTCATGTTGCCCCACCGAGGGGCCCGCTTTGGTTCTCTCATCAAGAGATAACGCCTGCATCACCCCCACCAGTTGTGGGTCTGTCGAGGGCGCCCCCACGGTAGTCTCGTTTTTAACCATGCCTTTAATTCTGAGAAACATGCACCTACAACCCGCAATTCCCTCGCTAATCCACACAAACCGACCCTTACTAGGTGTAGTATGCAAAGAGCTATCACGACAAGGTATCGCCGTGAAATTTTGACACAGTCCCGAACTCAACAATTAAGCCCACTCTCAATAATCTCTTAAGGTGTCCCGAACCTTTTACGTTAAAATTCTTGAGCATCTAGCCCGGAACTGTCCTTCATTCATCTTCTTTAACCGCGTTCCACAGCCCAAGTGAGAACCATAAATAACTTCGCCTGTCGACAGGCGGTGACAGATGTCGGCGTCAGAATCTCGCTGACTAAGCTCCGCCAATGAATGAAATTCTTAAGTCTTGTTATTCTCTTCTCTAATTCGTAAATTAATACGCAGACAGTTAGAATACACAACCTGACTTGACTACCGTTTATCACTGTGAAACAAGACACTGTATACTATGTTGAATAAAATACATGCACCCATATAAACCACAAAATAAAAGGTTACGTTAACTATTAGATGTCCGAAAATATTAGAATGAACTTGATAAAATGTAATTATTTTACTATATTCAACACAATGTTGACTAGTACCGAAATTGAAAAGAAAAAAAATAATATGAGTCTCTTGACTCTAAATACAAGTCAGATATAAATCTTAAAAAAAAATGAATAATTACCGAACTCTTAATAAGGTATACTGAAATTATAAAATTAATATTTTCGTGAAAGGAACTGCACAGAATTTACTGTAAAATTGTTTTTTAGTATCAACTCTGTGCTATTTAGCGAAAAAGAAGTATGCATTTTGTCGACCAGCGCACAATTAATACAACACTCTACGGTAATTGAATTGTTCAAATTTTCTGTAATTCTTAGGCGATAGGGTTAATGACATACCATAATAATTTAATACTTGTGATGTTTAAATCTTCAACAATTATTTAATTCTTAACACTCGACGCTAACAACGGCGCTCGGAAATAATAAATTCTTTCACTAGTAATACAAAATTAATGTTAAAAAACTTATTTAAGTTACTAAATGAACTCGATGTTAACATTGTAAACTCTTGTTCACCACCGGTCGCGTTGTAGAATACTGAGAATTAACACTGATAAATGCACCGCTCTCAGCCAGAGTTGCGCTGACTCTTAATTAAAATAAAAATTAGTAATTATTCTTCCAGAATTATAAATTAAATACTGTCGCATAGGTGAATTATTACTTAAACTGAATGTAACACTCACTAAACACTTGGACAATTGGTTGAGCGCAAACAATTACAGACCGCTTCCTCACTGGCACTGAGACAAGCGCTCAGATAAAAATCAGTGGCAACGCTAATTCGCCAAAATGACTTTTGGTCTATAAATGCTCTAACTCGAATTACTTTAACAGCACACGTGAATTAACACTGACGACCCATTGGGCGTAGGGCTAAACACAAAACTAGATTTTATTCCAATAACTGAGATTTTCCAATCGACTTAAACGAATTTTCATCACAAAAAATTTCCACAATATTCACTACATCTTGCACTGATTTCACTTTTAACGCACTTCCCATCACTTGTAAATAAAGTAAAACCACTCACCTTAGTAATTCTCTCAGAGAATTAACACTGCAAAACACGAAAACAAAAAAAAATCCAGACTTCATTAATATTATGTAAAAAAATACTTAGAAAAAAATAACAACACTTATATACGAGAATTTACTTAAACAAGGGGGAACACTTAATTAACAAGGGGATTACTTAAATTGAAAGGGAACTTAACATACAAGAGACGCTTATGTTTACTTAAGGGAAACTCGATTTAAATTAACCTATAACTGTCCCTTCTGTCCCGCAAATTCGCTCTAGTCTAGGCGACTGCAACCACCTAGATTTCAACACTACGAAAATGCAGCTGCAGGTCGACAGTTAGACTAGAATGCGGAATGACTGTCGACACCTAAAGTGCGACAAATCCATCACCTCGTTTGCCAGAGATACTAGGTTATCCCTCAGTTAACCGTGGTGGTCACCTTCATACCTTTACCATACGTCTAGTTATTGGGTCATCCGACACGCCCCCGAGAAAAAAATAGCGTCCTGCTAAATTCCCTGCCCTCGACAACTGAAAAAAAAGACTGCTGTTGCATGTGGTATTCATGCAACACCCTTTCGTTAGTTAGAAAAAGTCGAGTAATAAACTTTGTCCAACCAAAAAAGACGGCCTCCTTATACGCCTACTCTTAGCACCTACTAAACTGCCAGCCCCTCACGACGCTATAGAATCGCCTAATCAATGCCCAACACACTGACCTGGGACTACCGTCGATTCTATCTCGTGGTCCCCGGCTGCACACGCTCACAACACAGCATGACCGAACGGACAGACGCGTGAGGCTTCAATAATTTTCAAGGAATTATTGAAACACCGCTGCTACCATTGTAATAGCCCAACCCTCTCTACTCTTTCTCTTCACTCAATACCCCAACTTAACACTGCTTACAGCTCAGTATGATCCCTCACTGAGTTACCGCGAATATGAGCTGGAATATTAAATGAGGAGGAAACAGCACGAATAGTGATTATTAATATAAAACTAATAACTAAACTCATTAAAACTGGCACCACCTCCCTAACCATTTGAATGTGTCTAAATTACTGCTTCCGTAGGAAGGAAGGGAATCAATAATCATGTAACTCAAGGTACAAGGAATCACGGAAAATGCTTGGGAATTAAAGATGTAATCTTTACTTAACTGGTTGAGATTCAAGAGCAACTTTAATATTCATTAATGGAGGAGAACACAGGGACAATTGTCCAAATACCACACAGACAGTCATGAATCAGCATTCATAACAAAAAGGGGGAGGGGAACAGATAACTAAATACAAAATCGATTAAATTGTTTTATTTATTACACATATATTTAATCAAATTGAAAAATATATCCTACTTTACTAAGACATCCTACGGGGCCATTGGATAATGGTGTGTAAATTTCTTGATTTACTAAAACTCAGACAGACATTACCTTAATCCTGCAAAATCAACCAAGATGTTGAATGGCTTGCCCCCACAGGTCAAGAGACCTGTACCCCAGTAAGCCCAAAGACACACTTACTTAAATATTTTCTAAAGCTCTTACCAGTGGAACAGGCTCCACCCACTTAGTTCCTAGGCCCAATTAACTTCCCGCCTTCCAGGGCAAATAAATTCAAACCAAACTGGGAGCTCTGGAAGGTTGGCCAATGGAATTGTCAGGCCCTACCTTGAAGGAACCTGGCACGTGTAACCTTCAACCTTGGAACCACCTTCGGTAAGAGGCAGAACAAGTCAGCAGATTGGTTCGAGGCCAGTGCAGAGGAACTGTTACCCCTCGTAGAGGAAAAGAGACGAGCTCTCTCATTCTACAAGAACCTGCCCTCAGAAAGGAACCTACAGGCCCTCTGTACTGCCCGCAGTAGAGTTCAACAAACTGCGAGGCGTTGTGCTAACGATTAGTGGCTTCGACTCTGTTCCAGCATCCAGACTGCGACCACTGTCGGCAACATAAGAGGCATGTACGAAGGGAGCAAACAGGCAACAGGCCCTACACAAAACCGGACGGCTCCTCTAAAGTCAGCCACTGGAGAGATCATTAAAGATCGTGATCAACAGATGAATCGCTGGGTGGAACATTACTCTGAACTCTACTCCAGAGAGAACTTGGTCAGCGTAGAGGCTTTGGATGCAATTGAATGCCTGCCCATCATTGAAGAACTTGATCTTGAACCAACTGTGGAAGAAGTTGAGAAAGTAGAGGATTCACTTTCCTCAGGGAAGGCCCCAGGAGACGACGGGATTCCGCCTGAAGTTCTCAAGTGTGCTCGTAGAACACTTAAATCTGAGCTTCATGAACATCTATGCCAGTGTTGGAGGGAGGGCTCGGTGCCACAAGACATGAGAGATGCAAACATCATCACACTCTACAAAAATAAAGGTGACAGAAGCGATGTAAACAACTATCGCGGCATATCCCTCCTCAGCGTCGTTGGCAAACTCTTCGCTAGGGTCGTTTTGCTCAGGCTTCAGATTCTTGCCGAAAGAGTGTACCCCGAGTCACAGTGTGGTTTCCGAGCAGAGAGGTCGACCACTGACATGGTGTTCTCCCTGAGACAGCTTCAAGAAAAGTGCATGGAGCAGAGAAAAGCCTTGTACATTGTCTTCATTGACCTTACAAAGGCCTTCGACCCCGTGAGTAGGGACGGACTCTTCAAGATCTTGGCCAAAATTGGCTGTCCACCCATCCTACTCAGCATGATACAATCGTCCCACAAAGACATGAAGGGGACAGTCGTGTACGACGGCTCAACTTCTGAACCATTCAACATTAATAGTGGTGTTAAACAGGGGTGTGTTCTTGCTCCAACCCTATTCGGCATCTTCGCGATCCTCGTCAAGCATGCCTTTGGAACCACCACAGAAGGCATCTATCTCCGTACAAGATCTGATGGAAAGCTCTATAATCTATCAAGACTCCGAGCAAAGACAAAAGTACAGATGCGAATCCTCAGGGAGTTCCTGAGGAGTTCTTCGCCGACGACGCAGCGATCACCACACACACAGCAGAAGGTCTGCACCAGCTACTCAACCGCTTTGCCGCAGCCTGTTCCGCATTCGGCCTGACAACACAGGTGATGGGACAAGATGTCAATGAGCTACCCTGTATAAATATAGCAGACTATGTGCCGGAGGCAGTTCACGAGTTTGTGTACCTGGGCTCCACAATCTCAGACACCCTTTCCCTGGACACTGAGCTCAACAGGCGTATCGGGAAGGCCGCAACAACACTGGCCAGGCTCACAAAGCACGTTTGGGAAAATGCCAAACTCACAGTACACACCAAGGCACAAGTCTACATGGCATGTGTGGTGAGTACACTTCTCTACGGCTCAGAATCCTGGACCCTGCGCTCTCGCCAGGAGAGACGGCTTGATACCTTTCACATGCGGAACCTGAGACGCATCCTTGACTTTACGTGGAAAGACCGTCACCAACAACACTGTACTCGAAAGAACAGGTGTCCCTTCAATGTTCACTCTCCTGAAACAGAGACGCATGCGATGGCTGGGACATGTCACACACATGGTCGACGGCCGCATACCGAAGGACCTCTTGTATGGAGAACTGGCATCAAGAAGGAGACCCACCGGAAGACCTCAGCTGCGTTTCAAAGATGCCTGCAAACACGACCTCAAGCAGATGAACATCGACATCAACACATGGGAGGCAGCAGCTGCGGACATATCTGCCTGGAGATGTAAAGTGCAGAAAGGACTCCAGCAATTCGAAGATGAACTGAAGAGGCAGGCGGAGGATAATAGATTTCAGAGGAGGTCTCGACTACTGTCAGACGCACCCGCTTCGGCGTTTATCTGCGCTCACTGCAGTCGAGACTGTCATTCTCGGGTTGGCCTTCACAGCCACAGCAGGCGCTGCATCCAACTAGACTACAACAACTAGACACCCAGGGCACAACTCCATAACCCCACGGGATTGACGGATGCCTACTACTACTACCCTGAAGGCGTCCACCTCCACAGGCCTCCATGGCATCAACCAATCCCAACGAGGCTAGAAATAGGCATGTTCTTAAGGCTCTGTTTCCCTTGACAGAAGTGTCTACAACTTCCCACGCATTAGTGCCCGAACCTGGGGCAAGGGAGTCCAACCTACTGGCTGTAGGCCGAGTTTTATGACCCCAAGGCAAAATCTGAGACTGAGACATCATAAGAAGGAAAGTGAAAAGCCATGCAACCTCTGAAGAGACAACTAACACAACACCTATACCCCCTATTAGACTATTTTACAGGAACTTCTTTTCCACAGCTCATAAAACGGAGGAAAGGGTCCTGAAAGATATTGTTAATAGAAACGTTATCCCTACAGACAAAAATCAGAGGATACAACTGACGATTTACTATAAAACCAGAAAAACGGCCAGCCTACTCATGAGAAACTCTCCAGACACAAAACAGAACGCTTTAAAAGAGACTAACGTCGTCTATGCCTTCAAATGCCCACTTGGGGACTGTAAGCTCCAAAAAACCCAGTATATAGGCAAGACAACAACATCTCTTTCTAGGCGTTTAACGATACATAAGCAACAGGGCTCCATTAAGGAACATATAATCTCTTCCCATAACCAAACCATCGCCAGAGAAATCCTAGTAAACAACACAGAAATCATCGATAGATACAGCGATAGCAGGCGGCTTGACGTTTGCGAGGCACTACACATCAAGAAGTCAACACCAGCAATCAACAGCCAATTATTGCACAACTATATTCTACCCACCTCAAGACTCCGCTCCAATATAGAAGCATCAAGAAATATGGACCAATAGG